>NC_068404.1:28518883-28818883 GCF_023724105.1 Carassius gibelio
AAGTTCACAGAGACAGAGAAAACTCATTCTGTTTGCTTTCATTATTTTACAAAAGCACAATGTTTCGATGTTATTATTAGTGCACATAAATAAACATATTCTTTACAGATTCAAAAGATGCATTACTCTTATCTATATGACCAAAAATTACAGTATTTTCAGTGACTGCACCGGTGCCTCAACCCTACTCTTCAGCTTCCACACTCCGTACAGACACTTCAATAGAGCAATTTTTTCTAGGTTTACATTAGTTTGAGCTGCCATGTAAATTTGCTAATACTAATATACATATTTCAAATGATAAGCCATATTAGAGGTCGACAAATGATAGGTGAGCATTTGGATGTACTGCCTAATGTAGTGTATTACCATAGACTAAGCAACTAGTACAATTTTGGTCAACCAAGTCTCTTCAGGTCGACTAACGGCAGCCTTTTTACCTATGTACGTATGCATGTGTTTGTGTGTATATATTTAGTTTTATATTTTATATTTACATGGGAATCCAGCAGAGCTCCTTCAGAAAGTTTCAAAACTACAGTACAGATCAGAGTCCATGAGAGCTGCAGGAAAGAGGAGAGATTTGGCTGACAAGATCAGGACCTGAGCTGCACTTTTCCACTTCTGATTAGACTTAAAGAGAAACAGGAGAAACAGCAGCTCACACACAAACCTGAACACATCTGACCAGTTGCTCTTCTAACATTCAGCTAATTACAATTCAGTAATACCTTACTACCTTACTTACTACTAATAAACAGCAAATTAAGAGTTTGAGGCAAAAGCTGTAATAGTTCGTTATAGACATGTGCCAGCATTCGGTAATGCCATATATCACGGTTATGAATATGTGCAATATGGTTATTGTGGGCACTTCTAAATACCGCAAATATTTATATATTATAAATTATTCAGAATTTGGAATGCATTTTAAGAATACTATTCCCATCAACTGGTCAAAATGCACAACACCGCAGTATGGTTTGCTTCTTGAAAGATGCATGTGCGCTCTGATGTTAACAAGCACGTAAGAGAAGCACATGGGGAACACGTGAGTGAGGCGCTGAATGAAAACACATTCACTCTCTGACAGCAGATGGCGATAAACTGCAGAAAAAAGTAGCCTTTACACTGGAAACCCCATAAATAAAGCAGCTGCGCTAATTTCTAAAACATATTTAAATAATTCAAATTTGTGTTTTTTCGCTATGATATTCATCACAGTGCCAAATATTAAATATTTAGACTTATTAGGCTATTTATTTTCAAAACTTTTTTTCATTTTATTCTGGACTGCGACATATTTTTCTGTGATGCTTTATTGTATGATCAGTAATTTTTGTTATAAGAATAAAGTTATTAAACCGTTTATACTGTATTATGACCACTTTTTTAAAACTAAATATCAATAACGTCGTAATACCGTATACCATGATAAAAGCATGAGCAATTAATCGCAACATGAATATTTGATACCAGCATATCCCTAGTTAGTTAATAGTAAGAATTGGACCTTAAAATAAAGTGTCACCAAAAAGTATAGAGCCTCAGTGCTACAGTATATGATGGTAAAAGTAATGGAAATCTTTAATAAACGATACCTAAATGAAAAACCCAATTAATACTAAAACCAATGAAAAATAAACAAAAACAAATAGATAAATAATATTATAATACAAGAACAAAAACAATCGGATATAAAAACAGATAAATACAACAACTACTAATAATACAATAAAATACAAATAATGTTATTAAAATACAAAATATATAATTAAAATGATGAAACAATAATAAACAAACAACAAATAAAGCAAATAAAATGAATAAAATTGTTTAGAAAGGCCAACATGGTGCCGATATATACAGTGGGGTATTAATGTGGGTTATTTGGGGTATTTCTGCATGCTAAGTGATCTGGTGAGTGGGTGTGATAGAGCTGCAGCAGCAGAAGTGCATCAATAATGCATCACATGCGTCTCACAGAACTCTGCCGAGAGTGCAGCAGGAAACCAGAGAGAGTCGCTCAGGTGACCGGCAAACGTGTGTGTGTGTGTGTGTGTGTGTGTGTGTGTGTGTGTGTGTGTGTGTGTAATTCCACGCCGGCTCTGAGTTACAGTACAGTACAGTACAAAAACAACAGTCCTGCCAAAATCCATGGACGCGCACACACACACACACACACACACACACACACACACACACACACACACACACACACACACACACACACACACACTCATGACAATAGTTTATCTCTGGTTGTACATGTGTAGTCCTGTGGAGTCCGGATCAGTCTGGCTGGGTTCTGTCGTGTCACTCGTGAGTTGACATCAATCTGAAGACAGTGAATTATTCATTGGTTTTGGTGGGAGCACTGCTATAAATAATATCTGGGCTTTATCAATGCACTTCCTGTCCAACTGGAAAATGAGCCGCCTACTGTCACTAATGAGCAAAGTATTAATAGAAATAATGTTAAGAATTATGTTTCTGGACCTTCAAATGTGTTCAATGATACTAAAGAGAAACTAAAGAGAAAGACAGAGAGAGACAAAGAGATTTATCAAGACCTTTAATCCACTAATCCACACTTCAGCTTCCGGTTTCAATAGGACATAAATCAACACAGGACAGAAAACTGTGACTGTCTTGAAACATACATATGCTGATTAATGACTCCAATTAGTGGTACGGTACTTTAAATACAAAAACAGATCTTAAAGTAACACTTTGTGTTAAAATGGTTTCTAATGCAGGTTACTGAATTTGGCTAAAAGATTACGAAGAAAAAAAAAATCTTTGAAATTGTATGCATTAAAAAAATTAAAGAGTTAATTAAATAAACATTAATTTTGATTTCACACAGACATCAAGAAAAATATTAAAATGCTACCAATATTAAAAAGAATAAAAATTATAAGAATAATCATTTTGTTTTGTATTTTATAATTTTATCAGTATAAAAAGTATTAATATTAAAAACAGACGTTATATTTTATATATTTAAAAAAAGACAAATATTCTTGCTAAGTGTCAAGTATTAAAATACAATTTAATAATATATTCACTCATAATAATAATACTTTTTTTTTGTATTGTACAGTATTAAGTATAACATTTAATAAAAAAATATTACCGGTAAATAAAATACCAAAATAATAATAATTGATTACTATTGTATAATCTTATCAGTGTAAAAGTATTATTTAATATTAAATAAAATAAAAACAAATGTTATATTTCACATTTTAAAAGACAAATATTCTTGCTCAGTGTTGTGTAAACATTTAATTTAATAATATATTCAATAATAATAATAAACAAAGAAATAACATAAAACTATACAATACTAAACAACAATATTTGTATTTTTTTTGGTTATAAGTATAAAAACTATAATTAAATAAATATTAAATAATAATAATAATATTCTTATTCCGTATGTTAGCAAAATAATTATCCTTACAACCTCATCCCTACAGCAGGAAAAGAAAACGTCTTCAACAGGATGAAAATAAATTAATGGGTCACACACACACACACACACACACACACACACAGGGGACAGGACAGCTGGTGGGGTTGATGGGAAGATCAGGTTCCAGCTGATGGTGGACAGAGACACACCCAAACCCCACATCTGACATGAACCAATAATCCCACTCATACAAGAGGATGAACAATCTGCCCTGACTGACACACACACACACACACACACACACACAGAGAGGCTTAAAGCACAAGGTGCTGATGTTCCCTTGCAACACACCATTGTGAACTCTTATGTAAATAACTTCCATCAAAAGGCCTAAAACAAACATGTATACAAACTAGACAAAGAACATGTGTAGAGTGCAGAGATTCTCTCTCTCTCTCTCTCTCGCTCACTCACTTGCTGAACAGCTTCCATTACAGCTTTTAGTTCATATTCTGATAAAAAAAAAAAAAATCCTGAAAATTTCACACTAGTTTACTTGATATTTCTTTACAGAGAATCATCATTTCTATTCATTTTCCGCTGATATACATGATCTGGAGAGCATTAACTTGTATTACGCGGTCATACTCTGTATGAATGAATGATGTATGGTTTCGTTTACTACACACACACTGGGGTGTTTTCAACAATAAAGAAGGTTTCCATGAGAAATGCCAAGCTGGAAACTTCATTTAAAAAAACTACAAATAAGTAAGTTACTCCAAACACTTGATGCTAGTTTGGAGTGAGATTTGTGTAAAAGCTATTAATTTTATGAAAACTCTTAGCTTGGTGCTAATGCTAGCTCTAATGCACCTGTTACCCTTCTGCAACTGCATTTCACAATGTATCAGAAGAATTCACGTAAGGTTGTAAGAAAATATCTAGATTTCTAGAAAAACACTTTAAGTGGATGCAATGTGGACCAGGAGACTATGAGGAGTGGATAAAGATTTTCAATTTCATGAAATGTTTAAAAACCTAATGTTATAAGTTCAGCTACACTACAAAAGGAGAGCTAGCTAGTAATAATTTATTTTTCATGTTCAACAGGGCTTAATTTTGTAAAATGTAACTTTATAATTGTAATTTTCTTCAATCATATAATTTTTATATAATACCTAAAATATGTAGTGTGTAAAAAGTGTTCACACATACAGGTAAAATCATTTTATCATGTTAAGACATTATTATCATTTTTTCAGTTTTGGAAATTTTTGGTCAATGCTCAAAATGGGAACTAAAAGCACTTCAAAGCAGGGGTTTTCAATCTTTTTAATGCTACAGGCCACAAATATGAGTTTTCCTAGTATAAAGGCTCATTTACACAATCTTTCAAAAAAAGACAAATTAATTAATTAATTAAAAACAGTAGAATATTGTATGGAAAATGTTGACAAAAACAACTATAAATTTACTGTATTCAAATATTAAATGTAACAATCTGGAAAATTCTGTAGATAGAATAAAAAACAAAAACAATAATCTGATTTGCAACCAGTGTTTAGAAAGCAGAAAGAAAAGGCCGTGATGTCAATTTCTGTAAATCTTTATTTAATTTGTATAATATTAACAGAAATAGTAAAAACATATTCCTTTAAAATATATTACAATCTGAAAAATAATGGAAACAATATAAAATATATTATACAAAACATATATAAAACATGTTGTTGTTGTTATTGTTTCCATTATTTTTCAGATTTTAAAATAATAATACTCATTAATATTTAAAATGCCTTTCAAATAATTTGATTATTTAGTCTGAAAAATATTTCCTAAAAACAATGATACATTTATTCCACTGAGATACTATTGGTGAAAAATCTGGAAAATAATCTCAGTAGGAGAAATTAATAATAATAATTTGTATTCATAATTACATTTTTTTTATGATAAAACTTTTTATCTTTAATTTGTGATTAATCTTAAGACTTCCAGCCAGATTTTAGAATGCAAAATAAAGCCACAATTTCTGTGCATTTGAACCTTTTTGAAAACTCTTGCTCTAAACATAATAAACCAATGTGCTGTAACAAGAAATCATGATTTTTCAGGGTCCCTGCCAAAGCAAAGCCCAAACACACACAGTGCTTTTCTAATGCATGTCGGGGTCGAGGGTGAATCCACAGCTGCCACTACAACAAAGAGACAATTAGTCTGAGCTGAAAACTGGCCACACCCTCCTCCAATCACACGCTGAGAGCTCATGACTGACAATCAATCACAGGAACAATGAGAGCGGCACCTGAGCATCAGGATCCCACAGGACAGAGATCATCACTTCAGCATTGATCTCTCTAATTGAGTTGTTGAGGCTTTTAGCCAATTATCAAGCAATTCCAACAACAAAAATCTCTTTGAAATTGATTATACTGCTGTAGAGATGTCTTATAATGCAATATAATACAAAGCTAAAAATATATTAACTTTGTTATTTTTGCAATTCTCATTGACAAATATTTTGTTTTACATTTCTGAATAATTACAGTATATGAACTTTGAAATGAAATGCTATTATAACAAGTTACTTTTTTAATACATTAAATTTTAAAGAAAAATAATTTTCTTTTCCCACTGAAATGTATTTATTGTCTTGCTTCTAAAGCTCTTTAAGTTTTCAATTTCTGAATAATTACTTCTATTCAGTATGACATTTCTGAAGTTTTTAAAGCAAAAAATTATTTTGACAGATTTTATTGCATTTTAATTGTTCCTTTCCCATTGACAAATATTACTTGTTTTAATAAACACACAAGACTCATCCTTACAAATGAAAGAACTAATTTCTTTGAGAATATATTCTATGAATTTTTTTTTAATTTTATTCAATTTTGCTAAGTAAATGTATCTTGTTTTAAGATATTCATTTTTTTAAATGGCATGATTTTGAATCATCTTTTAGAAAGTAATATGAAGCTGCATTAATGTCAATTTCTGTGCATTTTAACTTATTTAAACCAGGAAAAATGTTAAAACATAAACATTATATATTTATAATTATGAGCAAAAAACAGGATACCACAACTAGTCCAATGACACGTCCTTCAGGAAACCTAATGTCCTAATGTTCAAATAAACAGTGCTCTTAAATCTTTGCAGTGTTGTTGTTTTTTATATCAAATATTGTTAATACTGTTATATATTAGTAATCTCAGCCCATGCTAATTTTATAGTTAACCAAAATATGATGACTTTGGGCTCAAATTGAGGTCATTGACATGCAAACACGTCTAACACAAATGCATACGATTGCTAGTGCTGATCCTGCTTTGGGTTTATTCCGGGTTCGGATCAGAGGCTCCACAGTTATTCCTGCTTTGGGATCCTAATGCTGCTGTTTATTAAAGCTGAAATCATAAGAGCGCAGGGACACGAATGGCCTAAATACATCTGCTTTAGTGCAGTCACTGCAGTCTGACGTCAAATGAAACGCAGCCGCAGGAGCTTCAGCGGGAGCAGGGCTGGATGAGATGAACAAGCTTTCATCGGGGCATGAATCATGTCACGATCAAACTATACATCCTAATATAGCTTTCTTTCAGCTGGATATTCAATTAAAACTTTTGCTCTCCATACACCCTTCTTTCCATCTATACACATACTTTATTATAATCATTTATAAATAAATAAATAAACATACACATACATATATATTAAATATATACATCTATATATTAAATATATTTAATATATATTTAAATTATATATGATAGAAAATATATAATATAATATATATTTATAATATTAAAAATAAAAGTGTCTAGTTAAAGATAAACATCTGCAAAACTTTGCATGCACACACACACTTTTATTATTTAAACAATATATTAATAATAAAAAGTCTGTGCTTGCTAAGTTTTGCAGATGTTTATCTTTAACTACACACTTTTATTTTTAATATTATTTTACAAATATAGTATATACATAATGTTTTCAAAATGTTTTACTACACAACATTAATTTTAGTATCACAGTATAAATAATAATAAAAAAATAATATGAACCGTAATAACTTTTTTTTTTCATATTTACAAAATGCATATAAATACAATTTGCTTTATTTCAAGACCTCACTGCAAGTTCAGAAAGTGATTCAATAACAGCTGTAACCGATTCAGTACAGAGATTCATCATGATTCATTAAAAGAACGGCTCATAAGAATCAGACTACACGGCTCACGCTGTATGTTTTCAGTTCACTCGTTATTATTCGTACTACACTGGTCTCACAGTATGTTTGTTTTCAAACATAAAAAAACAATGCAAACGGCGTAGTACAAACTATACCGTCCACATCATCTGTAAGTCTGATCAGTGTGATGGTCACAGTTAACACGGTTCGGTTCTTATCAGTAACCTGTAGGCAAACATCAGCTCTTTCCTCCTACACACACTCATTCACCCACAGAGGAGCGATTATTAAGTGCAGCGAGTGTAAATCACAGCAAATATGGCTGGAGGATCGTGGGAGTGTGAGGTGAGTCATATTAACACTGATGCAGCAGCCAGCTAAAAACAGACTGCAGAGATGGAGGAAAACATACTGTGACGCTGTGCATTAGTTTAACATCACTCGGCCGCTCACGCATCACAGGGCTGGGCCCCATTCAATCCCTTTGGCTCTCGGGACACTCAGAGCCCCGGGGACCCAGCATCATGAGATCTCATTCGATAAAGGTTTGATAGATAGACGCTGAGCCTGACTTCAGCCAATCGTGAGTCAGAATGATCTGACATCACTGCAGAGTGCAACAGTCCCCGCCCACTATTTTAGCGGCAAGTATTTTTCTCGTTAAATTTCCTGCGAGAAAAATCCCCTGAAAATCTGACAAAATGTCAAAAGGCACAATGCTGTACTTTTTGATATACACTATAGGGCACTATAATAATTATCAGTAATTCCATTGAAATTGTAACTGGGATTATTAATTACGATAATCACAATTTACACTGAATGATGTTTGAAGCAACTGCATGCCGTATTTTTTTATGAAAATAAACAAACTGAAAACACTAACTTAAAATCTTTTAGTGCTTTTCTAATAGCATTAAGCCTTAAATGTCAACTATAAATCCTGTTGGTTTCTTCTTTAAATTATAAAAATGAAAAAATATGAATGGTATTATAATGTTATACTAAAACTAAAATTAAAATCTTAAGCACACAGAATAACATAAGTGGAGTATGAACGATTAATTTGCACTTTGAATGATTATGTAATTGTGGCATCCGTAATTGTAATCACGATTTTCCCATTCAGGGGCAAACTTTGGGGGATTTTTACTTCCGGAGGGACTTCTGCACTCTAACTCTAACACTTTACAAAGACACAGAGGGAAGACGAAAAGAATTAGGAGGAAAAGAGGAGAAAGACAATGCTTCAGCTCACTTCTGACAAGAAAAGATCCCAGAGCGACAACAAAGGACACGAGAGGAGCGACTCCATCTGACCAGCTGCTGCTCCTCTTCAGCAACAACACACACACACACGCTGGGAGATGATGATGATGCTGCTGCATGCTACAGCACACACACACACACTACAATGACACGACTCAAGATTACAGGCTTTTCCAGCTCTTTTCTCTCGTCTTTCCCCAAGCTTTTACAGTTCTGACACATAATCAATACTTTACATTGGCACTTCCATTAGCTGCTGCGGACTCAACACACACACACACACATACGAGCACACACACACACACACACCTTCTTTAGAAACCGGCTGAGGCAGCTCTTGTATTGCTCTACATGAGCCTCTCTTTCCCTTTCTCTTTCCATCTCTGTAGATTTAAAGCTCTGGCGGCCAGCGTGAGTTTATACAAACACGCTTAGAAACAAACGTAGCTACTCTCCACTATTCCAGCTGGAAGACAGATGGACAACCTTTAACAATATAACAGAAAAATATCACTGAAACAATAGAAAAAAATGTACACAGACACACACAAATATATGTACACAGCAACTTTAAAAAAAAAAAAACAGTTTACAACAAAATAAACATTTCTACTAAGAATACTCTACGAAATACTAAGTTTTTCTACTACAAAACAGCATGTTTAATTTAATGTGTAGCTTTTTTTGTTTCTTTTATTTGTGAAATTTACTAGCAATTTTCAGCAATTTTCAGTTTAAAAACAAATTCAGTGCGTGAATATATACTTTAGGGGTATGCAGCGAAGCCAGTATTTCTGTAACAATTACAAAATTATTCGTATCTGTATGTGTATTCGGATAAAACCGGAAGTAGGCGGAGCTTGAACTGGAATTGGAACTGGAACTTTGTACAATTATAGTTACTAAAACCATTATGTTTTTTTTTACATAGTTATCACTGAACAAATATACGGTGTTTAACTAAAACGTAATGATTATAACATTTATTTAAATATCTTCTAACAGTCGAAGCGGATACCCTATACTCTGGACAGAGAGCTGGTTTGGTTTTTGAGAGACGCGCAGAGACGGCAACGCGGCTCTTTGATTGATGATCGCGCAGTGCTTATTCCATTCATTCATGTATAATTTACTAGTCTTTAAATCAATGCCTTTTAAATATACACAAATAGTAGAACATGTACAGTATGATGTATTATTTTAGTTGATATTACTCTTGGCAAGCTCTGATTTCTGAGAGATGCACAGAGAGGCAACAGCAATGCGGTGTTTGATATGCGCTCTTTTCATTCGTAAAGTTTAAATTCATTCACTTCACACACTTATTATTGCGTGACTTTAGGAGGTATGTGTAAAATATTGCGCTGATCCCCTGGCTCACCTGTTACCTAGCAAACACCAGACTGTCCTGCAGCCTCAGACGAATATTCGGGCAGAATTATTCTTTATCCATTATTCGTTTTTGAAGCCATTATCCGTGTCTTTCCGAATAACGTATTCGGCTTCAACATTATAAATATGTTTATTACAATTAAGGATTAGACGGAAAAACTACATAAACTACGTATTTATTAATGTTTATTTTCAGATAAATAAAATAGTTCAAAAGTTACACAAAGTTAGATCTTACTATTATTAAAAATAAACTCATTTATTTGTTACTCTTACTTTAACAGTTAAATTATATATATATATATATATATATATATATATATATATATATATATATATACATACATATATACATAAATATATATAACTGTTTTTGCTGTTCAACCCAAACCATGCACCGAATACTGAAATATTGCTATTGTGAAAGTCAAAATGAGGAAGTCATTACATTATTTACATTATTTACAGTTTTCAAGCATGACCTGTGTGTGTGTGTGTGTTTTGAATATTATACAGATGAGGCTTATCCAATCAAAATTAAGTCAGAACGATGCTTTTTTATTATTTAGCTTTTGGCTGACATCCATCAAGATATAAATCAACAGAAGATTGAAGCCAGAGAGGATTTAAACATACATTTTCATATGGTTATATGATTTCTAGCTGATTTTAAGCAACAATGACTATCCTGTGATATAAACACAAGGTGATCTAAAATGATAAATCTCGACAAATTAGACAACACAAAAGAAATGGAAAGAGATGCATTGTTAAAATGCATGACATGCGATTCCCCCGAGACAAGTCATTAAGTTCTGTATGCACACGTGTGTGTGTGTGTGTGTGTGTGTGTGTGTGTAGTGGTGTATCCCTGTCGGCTGCTCCATCTTTCCTTCAGCAGAGGGCAGTGATAAAAGAAGCACCGCAGCGAACACAAGACAAATATAGCTCGTATGCACAACCAACACACATACACGCAAGTTAGGCATCTTCAACCCCAGACGGACATCAGAAATAAACAAAATAAACAAATACATACACACAGGAAAGAGCGAAGAAAGAGAGTAATGTTTAAGCATGACACACAACATTGCAGTGGATTACTCACAGATGATGTCCCTGCCATGCATGATCCTCCTTCTGAAAGAGCTGGCCGAGAGACAGAGACACAGAGAGAGAGAGAGAGAGCTGCAGATCGTCTGAGTGGGCGGCGGTAGAGCGGAGACTGCTCACGTCACACTTTTCATGAATGAAAGGGCCAGATGACGCAGACACGATGCAGCGATCCTGATCTCTCTCTCTCACACACACACAGAATGCGGAAGCCGAACAGACGAGGAAATGATTTCAAAACACTAATGAATGCGGCGCTTGGACTGTATCCTAAATCAAAGAGGTCACATCATGCATTGGTTTATCTGTTAGAAAGACAACACTGTAGCGTTTTTATTCCAGTATCTGTGATTTCCATCATCTCTATGCTAGTATATTTCTAAAAGTCAGTCAGCTGACGTACACGCTATGCTCTCTTCCAGGTAAACAGAGAAAGAATGCATCATCACGCACTCAGGGGTGTATCCAATTTTTTTTTGTCCAATCAAAACGCTCTCTAGAATGAGAATGACCCTCCCCCAAAGGTCAACTTGTTAATTAAAAACCTAAGATACAAAAAAGCGCTTCAGTAAGTCCAGACTCAACTTCATATATTCAATTAAGAAAATAATATTACATTTTTAAATACATTTATAAATATAAAAACATAAATAATAATATTTAAAACACAAATTCATTATAATAAAAGCATCCACCAAAAAATATATTTTTTTATTTATATTTTTTCAGTTAACTGTGAAAAAAGTAATTTACTTTTTTTTATGCTTATAATAGTTAAATACCATTATCCGGTTGTTAAGTGATAATGTAAGAAGCGCTGTTTCCAGGTTTAAGCTTCAACTCGCTTCACTTGAGAATACGACCTCAGCTTGTTTATTCATATTAATCATTTAAGCTAAGCGTTTTCAAACTTGCGGTGTACTCTACAGTCTCTGTGCTCATGGTGTCCCACAAATAATTTTCTGGCTATATGGGACTTCAGTATGGAGTTTAATACTAATCGGTAGTATAATATCACATTGTGATTGTATATTAGCACCTTGAGTTGTTTTCTCGTGATACCTGATAGAGCAATGTCGTTTTCGTCAACGATGATGACAACAAAATGATTTCGTTTGCGCACCTTTCTTTATGACAATAACGCGACGATGACTAGCTAAAAATGGCTCTAATGTGACTAAAACATGACGAGACGTTTTCGAGTTTTCATGACGAGACGAGACGGAACGAAAATGATTATAAGTCTGACGTTCACAATGCATATTATTTCTGCCTGTTTTGGAGAAGCACCCGGCTGCAGCCTGCAGATCGAGGCGGGGCTGCACCTGGGACGGGGTTGCACGTCCTTTTAAATGCGCACTTGAGCAGCGCAGCACACTGTGACTCCATGTTGCTTTGAGCACATCATTCTGCACCCGTTATGTGCATACGCGCTGTTTTGAAGCGTTTCATATTATCATGGTTTTGCGCACTGAAAGATTATTAAAAGCCTATATTTTTATACCTAGCCTACACAATACATTTAAAATTAGCATAATTTAATTGTATATTATTTGTGTGTAGTGTAGGCTATATAAATACATACACTTCTTAGCTCTTGTTTGTGAATTGTGATATTTGCTGCGGGGTGAGGGCTTCGATAACTCTCTCTTTTTTGACCATACATGTGTTTGCATCCCTGAATGTTTGTCACTTTTATTAGACAGGGTTGTATGATGTTTGTGTTTACAAATAATATGCATCTTGTTGTTGCACTGGCAGACAAGTTGAAGCACAAGTTGTAGAGCATAAGTATGTGTTCCTCAATAGCTTATATTTTGGGCACGTTGTTCATTGCACTTTAGCAATTTCCCAAATGAAGCCACAACTGCCAAAGTAAGAATATTTCTACTCCTGGCTTTTTTGGAGTAAAACAGTGATTCCACTGTTACCACTTTATCTGTGAGTAATGTTGTAGTAGCTCAAAGTCTTTTGCCGTTTAAACTTTAAACCATTCCTTTATTACTGTGATTGCTGGTGAAAATAGGCAATGTGCTAAATTTTAGAAGAGCATCAATTCATGGAAAAAAAATTACTTTAAATATGTGGATAAAAGGTTTCTGCCCAATGCGACCATGAAGTACAGCTTGGCAGCACTGCATCTCCATCAATGAGAAAGTCTAGTTTATTATGCAAAGCTTTTAAGGTTAACTGTTGTTTTATGAATTGCAACACTGTCAAACCTAAGTCCATTTCCAATACTTTTTAACCTAAATTAATTTGTTAAAGACTACTTTTTTTTTTTTTAATAAAATTGACAAACTTTTTGTGTTTTCGTCGACTAAAACTATCAAGTTTATAAGTGACTAAAATGTGACTAAAACTAAAAAGCATTTTCGTCCAAAAGACTAAGACTAAAACTAAAAGGGCTGCAAAAAACAACACTGTGAGAGACTTCCTCCTGCTGTACCGAAACCATACCGAACTGTAAGGTTACAATAAAAAAAAAAATAAAAAAAACAGAGCCCAAACTTAAATTTTATTATATATTATATGTATAATATATATTATATAATTATATGTATATTATCTATACAGCCACAGCAAACATGACGGTTCGGTACGTACCTCGGTTTTGACATCACAGTTCGGTATGGTTTCGGTACAGCAGGAGTTTAATATGACTACACAGTCTAATATTTCGTGAAATGCTCTTCTCCAAGCGGTTTTGAAATCACATCTTTCCGTAAATGAAGAATTGAGGTGTTTATACAGCAATCTGCCACACCATTTATTGAAATTCCTTTTATGATTAGTTCGTTCGAAGAATTTCTGTACGAATACTTGTACCATTACACCACTATTCTTGTATGGATCAGGCTTTTGAACGAATTGAACTAATAAATGATTCAGACATCACCTTACACCTGCTGGCAATTTTAGTTTCTTAGAGTATTATTTAATCTTATTTAATTTGATTAATTTAATTAAGTGACACATGTAATTCCATTAATAAAAAAATTAAATAGACTTACAGCCCTTATTATAATATATTATCTAACTATTATATTATAAACTATTATTCTCATTACCATTAAAACTAACACATTCAATGTATTTATTATTTAAAATAGTTTAATAATTCCAACACTTTTTCATTGGAATTGAAACTGGTGCCAAGAACCATGACATTTTACTGTAATTACCAACTACCGAAATGCTGGTACTGTGACAAAATTAGGTCAAAATGATGAAGAAACTATTAAGCTGTTAAGCGAACTTTAGTTGTTTACGGTTTTCTTGCATATTTCAATACAAAAAACAATTTAGTACTATTGCTAGCAACGCAAAAATCATGGGCTCGATTCCCAGGGAGTGCATGAACAGAGTAAAAAGCAAGTCGCTTTCGATAAAAGCAATAATAAAAAAACAACGTAATGGTAAATACATCGTGTTTTCATTAAGGTAAAAGAGTCTACAGTAGAATTAGTCAGTGATGCTCACACATTCATTCTTATAAATCAAATGTCATAAACAGAAAAGCAATGTCCAGACAGCTGGTGAATAACTGGTATTCTATTTTCCCAAGGAAGCCCGTTTGTACTCACATTTGGTGCTTGGCGAGTGTGTATGTGTGAACATATGTTTGTGCTGGAGTGTGTGTGTGTGTCTGCACGCATTCAGCATGTGTCTAAATGAATCCTGATATTTTTAACCAAACCCAGAGCATAGCACACATTAAGAGTCTTTCAAACACAACTCTCCATCCTGACGTCAGCCCTAATTCTGCATGAGCAGAGCCGCAGACGCTGCTCTAAAGTGCATATTTGGCCTAACTAGCAGCTATTCGGTGAGAAGGAGCTGCGAATGCCAAAAGCCACGAATAACACAGATGGCAGATTGATGTCGTGCTCAGTGAATGAACAAAGGTCACGCTGGCGGTGCGAGTTCAGCACTTTCCCAACACGTCCTCCTCAACACAGCTGATGGGAGACAAACCACAGCGTCTCACTTCCACTTTTAAAAACCATCTCTACAACTCTACCATCTCATACATAAAGTGATTCTTCTTAAAGGGGCAATATGAGGCTTGTAATACCAAGGTTTAGACATTCTTCTCATAAGTACAAGTTAGAAAGAGTGAAAAAAAGAAATTATATATATGTATATATATACTCAAAACTATTTGGCTTCATTGTAAAAAAAAAAAAAATAATTATATATATATATATATATATTCACTTTAAGTATAATAAAATGCTGTTTATCAAGGTATCATCATTTATGTCATTTGATTTAGTACTTCACAAAAAAAAAAAAAAAAAAAAAAAAAAAAAAAAAGCTTTCATATTTGGTAACAGGCCAAAACTTATCTTACTTTTACTGTAATAAAATACTTTTTTTTTTTTTTTTTTTTTTTACACGTGGAAAGAAAACATTTTGTTTCTGTTTATGAATTATTCTTATTTATTAGGAATATTATTATTTTTTATTAAAATAATTATTTTAATAATTAATATTATTAAAATAACTAATATTATTATTAATATAAAATATTTTATTTTGATTACTTTTAAACAATTAATTTAAAATGTTAGGCCTGTCACTGCAAAAGTCATCCATTTGTCATACTATACTAATATTTTTTAATAATAAAAAAAAAAACATTGCAATTGAATTTATTAAAAATAAATAAATAAATAAATAATAATAATCGAACATATGGTAAAATATTACTTTATTTTAATAAAATTCTATACTAAATAAAAAAATAATGAAATTAAAAAAATTAATTGCTAGTATATTATTTAATTTAAAAAAAAGCACTTAAAAAGCTACCGTCTGATAAAAACCTAAAAAATCTTATTTTCACTATAATAAAACGCTGTTTACAACTCAGAAGAGACAAATTGCAGTGAAATGTCGAACAGAATCAGCTTTTGCATTGGTTTTCAGTCGAAAACACAAAACTAGCACTAAGTTTATGACATGAGTACAGGACATAAAACAACACAGACATATAAAGAAATTCAAATTCAAAAAATCTGTTCTTGTTAAATATAGTGTATATAGTAGGAGAGTAAAATCAGCATGCATGTGCTCTAAACTGAAACACTCTATACCTTGTGGCTTGTGTTTGACCACAACACAGAAGCAGCAGAAACTTCACTCTTTCCCTTTCATTGACCTCAGTCTGTGCTACAGCAAAGCATGCTGGGAATACAAAAACTCCCAGCATGCCAGGCAAACATAAACAACCACAAACCAGCTTGTAAATTTCTGGAAACAGGACTATATATAAACACTGCATGTTTTGATTTATAATATTGACACTACAAAATTTATAATAAAATTTAACACCAAAGTCATTTACTTTAGAATTCATTCAAGAAGAAATTCATTTCTTGGTAGTGCTTGGTTTATTTTCTATCATTTTATTTGATATTTTACATTATATTTTTATATTATGTTAGCATTTACTAATGTAAACTTAAGGTAAAAGGCATAAAAATTTTAAAGTGTAAATGGAACAATTAACCTTTGGCAAATTATTTTTTTTACAGTATCACATCACATTAAAGGAACAGAAGTCATGCATGTGAACGTGTATAACATCCTGCACATAAATGATAATAATTTTATTTTCAGATTTTATTTTTAATTATTGAATTCAACATATGGTAAAAAAAATTAAAAATGTAAAATGTAAATGCAAAAATTGTATAAATACATTATGTGTGTGATGTATTACGAACTAATATAAAAGTAATCACATTAAGTTATAAGTAGATAACTGATTTTAATATCATTTTTTACAGTATCGTATCACATAAAAGGAATATAAAAGTTCAGTTTAGTACAAAACTAGGAAAAAATATTAAATTCACTGTAAATGCATTTTCTGTGTATAGGAACTTTTTCTTATTTTTTGTTTACTTTGCATATTTATTACAATTTTAGCCAACGTATGGTAGGATACAGCATCTTCAAATCATGCCATATCCTGCACATTAACAATAATAACCTCAAGGTTTGTACCTCCAGTGTAACTGACGTTCATTTCCCGAGATGCTTCTACCGTCGACTGCAAACTATCTCCTCTTCTCTTCGCACCTGTAAATAATAAATACAGAGAGGTCAGAGTTCAGAGGTCACAAGGTCCGTAATCAGACTCTGACCACACTTTCCAAAGGAAAAAGCAGAAGCTGAGCCAGAGCGAGTGTGTGAGGGTTTCTGAACGTGTTGACATGCCAATCCGAGCGTCTGCTGGGGAATCCCAGAACCAAATATGTGTTCATGTTTAGCAGAGACTGAAATACCATGAATGTCATCCAAACTAGAACGATAACACTGGAGTTCCCCAAACACACAAGCATTCATACACACACACACACACACACACACACACAATCTCTCTAGCAAAGTCATTTATTTAGAGGGGAACGTGTGAAAATCTCCTCTGTCACCGCAAACCCATTTCAAAATTCAGCATGGCTCCAAATCCCTCTTCCAGGACAAGATGGACAAAATGCATTCCGGCGAATTAGCGAACAATCGGGACTCTTCCACACAGCTCGTGAGTACAAGGGTTAAAGAGATGGTAAATGTGGCCTGTTAAAAATTTAAGACCAAGAATAAATATCCAATATGTCTTTTCAGTGTTAAAAAAATACATTATCTAAATCTTGACAGTACAATATTTGTAATAAAAGTAAAATGAAATATAAAAGAACTCCAAAACAACAAAGTAAAATACTAATAAAATGTCAAATAAGTAAAATATTTATTATATCAAAATCAAATAAAATATTAGTAAAATAAAGTAAAATAATTTTTTTATGAAAATCATAAAATAATCAATTATTAAAACAATACAGTAAAAATAACACACAATATTAAATAAATGCAATAGAAAAAAAAATATTAGGTGTCTTCAACCATTATACCTATTGCCAAAAAATGGTTAGGTAAAATGTACTAATTGTGTTTTTATTAAATTGCAAAACACGTATGCAAGAAGTGCAATGTATCATATGGTTAATTAAAATGCAAGTATAGCTAAAGTCACTTTATATAATGCGTGTCTGTGTCCCAATGAAATATTCACAATTTCTTTGTTCTAAATTTTGTAAGCATTAAGCAACACTGAGATTTGTTAGAGATTTGCTCTTGACATTATGAACTGTGTTTTCTCTTCATATTAACCGGCCGGTTTGGTGGAGGTTCAGGTGGTGAACGGAGGGAAATGAAGGGGGTATATTTGCCGGGTGTCGGGCCACTAAAGAGACAAACTAATGAACAGCTGCTCACGCCCGGATCATTAACCGTCAGCCCGAGTGTGTGTGTGTGTGTGATCATGAAAGAGGGGGGTGCTGCATGTCAAATGAGTCCCACATCCTCACACACACCCACGGGCGTCCCGTCTCGTCTCGTCCCGTCTCACACGCCCCACATGGGCACAAAGACCCATCCAATTTACACCCCAGTCTGCCCAATTAAAGTGTGACAGCTCAGAGAAAGACACACTTCACACACGGCTGAGGACAGACTCACATATCATCAGTGGAATTGTAAATGAAGATTAAAAACATTTTGTTAAATAAAAAACAAACAAAGGATCAGCTGGTGATACAGACTCTCACTTACATCTGTCCGGAAATGTGTCTCTAATGAAGAAATGTCTTGTGTTTCAAAAACAAAAGAAAGTAAGTAATATTAAGGTTAAAGAAAATAGACCCTTATTTTAGGACATTTAGGATTTTTGCAATGTGAGCACATTGTTTTGATGTTTTAAGCTAAATTTGATGATTTATCACAAAAAATAACATTATTATAAAAAGGTCAAAAAATAAATAAAAAATAAAAACAACGAAGTAAAATATCAAATAAAAAAAAAACCCAAATATAAAAGTACAATAAATAAAATACAAATCACTAAATCAATGAAGTAAAATATTAAATAAAATAATCAAATATACTAAAGCAATAAATAAAATATTAATGAAACAATAAAGCATTACATATATTTATTTGTTCTGATTTTTTAGTCAATTGAGCAAAATTAAGATTTTATATCATTCTAGTTTTCCCTCAAAATGTAAAGTAATCAAAAAATATATTTTGTTAAAAATAAAGACAATTATTATTTTTGCATTGTGAAAAAAAAAAAAATTGCAACATTTTTAACATTATTTTGACTTTACTGTCAAAGCTAAATTGTCATTAATGTCAAGCAAAAATGAACAAACAAATACATAAATAAATGCATTGAGGTAATAATCGACTTTATATTTGAATTAACATCAGCACAACGTTTTAGAAAGCATTACAGTAGCAAGAATTAAGAAATGAAAGGTACAAAAAATAATGTCACAATGTGTCATTAAATCTTAAAGGTCTAATTTACTTTTTCATTTATAATACATAATATGTAAAAAAATTATTCAGTTTTATATTTCTGTCATTAACAAATCCGCTAATGGCGGGTGCTGTTCATAAATTAATCATAAACCTTATGTTAATGACTTCATAAACGCATGCATAACTACTGCTGAGGATTCACTAATGATGCTGGCAGAAGAGGCTTAAGTGTGATTTTCTAATAATGTGAGATATGAAGTCAGTTACTCATAATTTAACAGTCTTCGCTTCATTAGATTCCCTCTGAGGTAAAATAACACAAAATAAGAGCAGCCACACAAAAACACTGAAATCTGAAAATACCGACAGCAGCCGAACAAGTCTAACAACAGACCAAAAATACAGATTTGCATATTTCACAGGCACTGATTGGTATTTTTGAAATTATCACTATTGCTGTTTTTATTGTCACTAAACACTATTAGATTAAACCTGAGTGCTGGATGTTTATCAGACTTTACAAGACAAATTACAAACGGACGAAAAAATCAATTAATTAAAATTAACTACATTCATAAAACAATAAGTACATTATAGTACAACAATAGAAATTAAATTTTAAAAAGTTTATACATTTTTTTTGTAGTACTCCTTTTATTATATATAATAAATCGATTCATAATATTAATAATATAAATAAAAATACTACTACAAAAAAACCTATTACTAAACAAAATTAATAAAATCATAAATAATATATTCTACTAAAATAAAATAAGAAATAATACAATTATTAAAAATTATACAAAAAAATGTAATTAGTATTTGATGATAGAAGACTAATTCAATTTACCAGTTATACCATAGTAATACATTTTTCTACAGTGGTATTCATAAACTATGGTGACATGTGTTAGTAAAGGTTACTTTATGAAGGTCACTAATTGTGTATTTAAAACATGCCATGGATTAATAATTATAAAACACTAAAATGCCACAGTATATGTGAACAGAGTATTAATGTGAAAGCGGGTCAGACTCAGGCGTGTTGTTGAACATTGACTAAAGCGACTGCATTGGCACACAGGAGTGTCAGAGGCATGTTTGCTTAGCAAGCTAGTCCTGTTCGACACATCCGAGCGCATTCCAAAGATCATGTCATCCGATCGCATATTCAGCACAATCAATAACACAGACCGAACGACTGAAGATATTCACAGTCACACGGCAAGAGTGAACACACAAACGGGCTCAAACTAAGCTGCAATTAAACTGAGACGTTTCTCTGCCACTAAACCAAGGTTAGTTAAGGTCTAGACCTAAAAGAAGCCCAAACGGACTTGGATTTAAAGTGGAGTAGATAAATTAGTCATAATTCACATGCACACCAACTCCGAGGCTCTTTGTTGAGGACAAACATACAGTTTGAAATCCATCTGAAGCCTCTGCGGGCTGTAAGGGATCCAGCGCTGCTTCGGCTCCGTTACAATCTCTCATTAATAATGGAGACGAGTCGAAACAAACACACTGACAGCTCTTGTGTCCTTAACATGAAAAAGAGAAACAGACTCCAAAGACGGGAATAAATTCAGCCGTTCCAGTAAACCAACGGCTCACATACACACCAATCAAGACACAAACCTTTTACACGGACATATGAAGCAGCACAACGGTTTTCAACACTGACAATAATCAGAAATGTTTCTTGAGCAGCAAATCAGAAATTATTTCTGAAGATCATGTGACACTGAAGATTGGAGGAATGATGCTGAAAATTCAGCTTTGATCACAGAAATAAATTACATGTTACAAAATACTGACAAAGAACAGTCAGTTTAAATTGTAATAATATTTCATGATTTTACAGTATATTTGATCATATACATGCAGCCTTGGTGAGCAGAAGACACGTCTTTCAAAAACATTAATTTAATTAATTTATTAAACAATTGATAAAAATGTATTGATTAAACGAGTTAAATATAAAATAACACATAATATGAATAAGTCATTCATATATTCATAAATCCTATGTATCTCTCGGTAAATTAAATTATAAATACAGAAAACAAATAATAAAATAAATTATTACATATATTAAAATGATGAAATAATCATATAAATAATATTACAATTGTGACCGTGCGGACAAAATCAGTCTGAATATGCATGGGTTAATTCTGAGTTACAGACAAAAGACAGAGAAAAAAAAAAAAAGAATTTCAGGTTTTCAGTAAAATTTGTAAATTAAAGGGATCATCGGACCCCCCTTTTTCCACAAGTTGATATGACTCTTTAGGGTCTTAATGAAAAGTTTATAACATACTTTGGTTAAAATTTCTCAAACGTAAAACACCGTTTTTACCTTGTCAAAAACCAGCTGTTTTCAGCAAGCCATTTTAGTCAGTGTTCCTTTAAATGCTAATGAGCTCTGCTGACCCCGCCCCTCTCTTCCGTGACAAGCCGTTCTCATTATACGGTTTACCTCAACTTGCTAACTAGCACATTATTAGGAAAGACGATTTGCAAATATTCATAAAAAAACCTTAAAGATGGATCACAAATGATTCACACTAACAAACACGTTTATGCGGAAAAAAAAAGCACTGCTGGATTGTTGTAATATCAGTATTGACCGTCTCAAATAACTCATTGGCATTGCATTTTAGCATGAAACTAAACACTGGTAATATGCAGCGCATTCATTCAGCATGTTAATAAATGTTCATATCTCAACACATTCTATATTAGATCAGATATGTATGTAGCTAACCTAGACATCACTACGTGACTTCGAAGCCACGCTTCTCTTTTCTCATGTCCATACTTTGGACTGCATGCTGTGGTCAGCGAAACAATAAGAGCTTAGGGTGCCGGCCAAATTGCAGCTATAATCAATCAGAAAAATAAATAAATAAATAATTCCCACGATTATTGTTTTCATGATCGATCGTCTCTGTCACGGCCGAGTACTTGATCGCTCTTGCAAATCCCTAATATGAATCATACACAAAGGCTTAAATGTAAAATGACAAGTAATGCACTATTTATTACTCCCTTATATCTGTTCTACTATTGTTTTTTTTTTTATCTTTTCTTATTTTTAATAAAGATAAAATAAAAAATGGCTATATTGTGATTATTAATATAGTATTTAATATTATAAATAGTAATAATATATAAGGACGTGGAGGAAACGTGCTTTGGAACCTTCAGCAAACTTTAACATGATTTCTCTCAGAACTGACTGACAAATATGTGTAGCTCAGCCATTTTTTGTCTGATTCAACAAATCATACATATATTTTTAAAGGTCTTTAGAAAAAAAAATATTTGAAAAATTGCTCATTGTGACTAATTTTGCCTGTACAGGTTACAAATATTAAAATAAATTAATAAATCATATGCATCTCCATCTCTCTCTCTCTCTCTCGCTCTCTGCACACACACACACATTTTGCTAAAACTATATATCTTTCTACAATACATATTGGATCAGCCACAAATAATTAAAACAAAAGGACACATGAAGTTATGGCTCAAACAGCCTCGACCCTGTACACGAGGTTAACGCCTGGTTCAAAGTCAACAGCGGAAGCGCCAACACTCACACACTCACACACTCACACACACACACACACAGAATCACACACACACGGTGTATTAGAGATCAGATGATAGTGGGTTCAGGGTGTGTATCTCGTCCTCCTCAGACATGCATGCGCTTGCTGATGGCCTCATGCAGGTGAGTTATGTAACAGTGACTCTGTTATAGACACGAATCCCTCAGCAGAACATTCAGCAGTGTATTGATTACCACAGAACGATTACTTCTCAACATATACTGAATACACTGCAAAAGACTGAAAAATATCTCCATAATAATGGATTTGCTCTGACAGAAGCATCGTTCCAATCAAACTGAACTTATACAAAATAATGCAAGAAAATACTGTAAAAAAACAAACAAACAAATCACTAAAATAATCAAAGTATGTTTTTCACACCGTTTGTAATAAAATAAAATAATTATATTTTTTTTAATGCATATCACCAATATAATAATCCATATTCATAGACTATATTTACTGACAGATATTAATACTACTGTATAACATTTATCAAATAGGTTTATATTTGGTCAAGGGTTTTAAGTTTGTATTATTGATTTTGTAAGTTGAATGAATTAGGGATGCACGATAATATCGGCACAACATCGGTATCGGCCGATAAAAGCTTAAAATGACCATCATCGGTATCGGCCGATATGAATATTTCTGCCGATGAGCCAAACCGATATTCTCCAAGTGAAATAATTGACCTGTTTATCAGATGTGAATGTCTGTCTACATTTGTAAAATAGTACATTTATGGTAGAATCAGTACAGAAGAGATACATGGATTTCTCTTCAGTAAAATTAAAGTTTAAATTTATCAGGCGAAAAATTTGTATATATATATATCGGTATCGGCCAAAATTATTTTGAAAATATCGGCATATCGAATATCGGCCAAAATCCAATATCGTGCATCCCTAGAATGAATGAATGTGGTTAAAGGTGCAATCAATAAACAAACCTGGGGGAACAATATTAAAAAATACCAAAAAATACAAAATAAAATTAATCAAAAATGACAAGCAGGGAGTTCTGCGAATGAGTGATAATAACACAACTTGATGAATCGACTCACTTATTTATCATAATTATTTATTATTTCATTTGTAGATTAGGGTGTACATTTACACTTTCGTACTGTATGTGTAATCATTGTGAGTGAAAAACAAATTGAATCAGATTTATGAATCGATTCACTAAAACAGAATCAAGTCATGAAAAATAACTAAACTTTGAAAATATAAAATAATTAAAGTTTGAAAAATGTGAATAATTTTAAGAAAATAGGAGATCATACAAAATGCATGTGAAAGATATTTTACATAAAAGATGTTTACATATCATTCAAAAGTTTGTGAACCCTTGGTTGTTAATACTGTGTGGTGTTCCCTGGTTGATCCACGGCTGTCTTTTTGTTTTGTGATGGTTCAAATGGTTAAAATATGCAAAAGATGCTGGAAAACTGAAGAATAAGCAGTAGCTGGAGGATTTTTCTGAGGAACAGAGCTCAGTTTAACTATTCAGAACAAACAAGAGACTCATGAACAACCATCACAAAACAGAAAGCGAGTCGTGGATCATCCAGGGAACAGCACACAGTATCAACAACCACAATCCTCCATAATTTCAACTTATCTTTTTGTCTTGCGAACTACTGTATTTTCCAGACTATAAGTCACACTTTTTTTCATAGTTTGGCTGGTCCTGTGACTTATAGTCAGGTGCAACTTATTCATCAAAATTAATTTGACATGAACCAAGAGAAATGAAAACATTACCGTCTCCAGCAGTGAGAGGGCGCTCTATGCTGCTCAGTTCTCCTGTAGTCTGCACTGAAGACATGGAGCGCCCTCTCGCGGCTGTAGACGGTAATGTTTTCTCTTGGTTCTTTGTTCTAAATAAATGCGACTTATAGTCCAGTGCGACTTATATACGTTTTTTTCCTCATGACGTATTTTTGGACTGATGCGACTTATACTCAGGTGCGACTTATAGTCTGAAAAATACTGTATATGTAAACATCTTTTATGTAAAATATCTTCTTCAGGACAGTACAAAATTAAAAAAAATAACATGCATTTAGTATGATCTCTCTTATTTTGTTAAAATTAGTCACATTTTCACAGATTCTGTAAGGGGTTCCCAAACTTTCGCATGCCAGTGTAGCTATACTCAACTTAAGAAAAAATAAAGTATATGTTCTAAAAGACAAATCTTCATCAATAAAAGCGCATTACAGTCACTGCATCCATCAAGATGACGCTTAATTTTAGATCACCACCAGTTATTTAATATATCAGCCAGTCACACTGAATCTATTCAATTCGATTCGATTCAAGTTTATTCTTATAGTGACTTTCACATACAAATCTACTGGAACACAATACTCCAAAACAGATGCTGGTGAGGAATGACCTGAAATGAACCACATGCAGAAAAACACAGGCCTGGACATCATCCAATCACCTCAGTACAAGCAAAAAGATTTCAACAACAGGGAAAACAAGGGAGAGCAGAGAGGACAGAGAGGATGATGGGATGAATACTAAAGAGAACAAAACAAAAAAGATTTTGGTTTCACATAAATCCCGAAAAAATAATAAGTATCATGGTTTGCATAAAAATATTGGGCAGCACAACCGTTTTCAACACTAATAATAATAATCTGAAATGTTTCCTGAGTTGCAAATCAGCATATTAGAATGATTTCTGACGGATTACTGAAGACTGGAGTAATGCAAAATATTAAACTTTGATCACAGGAATAAATTATATTTTACTGTATATTAACAGAGAAAGCAGTTATTTTACATTCTAATAATATTTCACAATTTTTAATCAAATAAATGCAGCCTTGGTGAGCAGAAAAGACTTTAAAAGTGTAGTGAATAAAAAAAATATATATATATATTCTTCTTATTAACATCGATATCAACAGCCAAGACAAATTGCATGTTGAGAAAGGACCTGATATTAAGTTTGTTATCAAATCATAGCCATTTAAAGATTTTTTTTACCAATAATATATTTTTTTTTATGTTCTAGATTATTTTTTATATCGGCACCGACAAGATTCAGAATTACTTAACTGTGGAAAAAACTTTTTGCAGAAGATTTTTTTCAAGAATTTTTGCTGTGGCATACATTTTTAAACTATTAAGCCATTAATAAAAAAAATAATAATAATAATAATAATAATAATTATTATTATATATTATTTTTTAAAATAATTTTTAAGTGAAATTTATTTAGTACCCTACATCAATGTACTTATTGCCAGATATACCATATATCAGCCAGGATGGAGAGAAGTGGAGAGCAGTGATGGGAAAAAGAAGGGGAAAAGAGGAGAAAAGAGGAGAGAGTGTGTGCAGTGATTTTTACTCCTCCACTCGTGTGTGTTAATGCGCTCCCCATGAGATGCTGCAGGCGCTTGTAATTATAGTAGCACACAAATCTGTGAGGACACACTCACACTGAAGCAGAATCAGTCTTCCCCTTGAGGAGAAGTGCTCAGTCAGAACGGCTGTTTGCTTAGTGCACTTCCCTCTGCTTTAAACACACACACAATCACAACAAGAAGAAATGCATTCAAGTACAAGGTTGGATTGTGGGTTTTACAGACACACAGGACTCCACCCAAACAAACCCAACCCTAAATTTAAAGATGGGTGATATTTTTCTCTCTCTTCTCTTAAAGAAACAGTTCATCTCCATTTACAAAATTCCACAAAAAAATAAAATAAAAAATAAATAACAATATTATATATATATATATATATATATATATATATATATATATATATATATATATATATATATATATATATATATATATATATATATATATATATATATATATATATATATATATATATATATATATATATTAGGGGTGTAACGGTTCACAAAATTCACGGTTCGGTTCGATACGATACACTGATGTCACGGTTCGGTTCGGTTCGGTTCGATACGTTTTAGATACAGCAAAATGTAAAAACATCTCAACTTTTCAGAATGCCGCAAGCGCACCGCGGGTCATGTGACAAGAACCAACCAATCAGCTTCATCCTTTCCCGTAACAACGTTGAGAGCTCAGCCAAGATGAAGGATCAGCTGATCATAGTTGTATATGGATTGCAATTTTGAAATAAATTCAGTAGCAGAGCTACTACAAGCGATTTTTAGAGCTGCAAATCCATTTATCCTTCGCTGAAATGTCCGCGTCTCATGGAGAGAGCACGTCATTGTTGCTTAGCAAAGACAGACGCCTCATGAGCGCTTCTGCCCGAGCGCTTTGGAAAGGAAACCACTCTCTTGCCATCACCATTATAGCTTAAAGGGAATCCAAAGTGCACCCAAACACCAGACCTGTTGGTTATTGGAGGATCTTCTCATTTCTAGTCTGTTAAACGCATTGGCTATTTTGCAACGAGCCTTCAGCGCGTACTGAGTGAGCGAGCGCCTGCTGAGTAGCCTAACATAAACATATAAGATGGTGTTTTTTTCTTCTTCGGGAGTGTCAGGGGCGTTGCCTGTTACGTTGTTTGGGTTATTGGGCTACCTTGTTGAACGCATATCATTATATTTCTCTCTCTCTCTTTTTTTTTTTTTTTTTTCAAATATAATTAAATACTCCAACGAACCGTTCGGTATACATAATGCGTACCGCGTACCGAACCGAAAGCGTCGTACCGAACGGTTCAATACGAATACGCGTATCGTTACACCCCTAATATATATATATATATATATATATATATATATAGAGAGAGAGAGAGAGAGAGAGAGAGAGAGAGAGAGAGAGAGACACACACAAATAATAATAATGTTTTAATATTAATAAGTAAAATACTGAGATAATAACATTTTAATAATATTTAAAAATGTATCTTAATTGCATATTATATTAATAAGATCTGTGTGTAATAAGATTTGATACATAAATTATTAAATAGAAAATATATTTTAGAATATTATTAGTATTATTTTCACACATAAAATGTTGGTGTAATACACATATTTTGTAAATTAAAATAAAATAAATATAATATAATAATATAATATAACTGAATTATTCCAGGATCTTCAAGTCAAGCAGTGGTTGAAGGTCAGGCCGTGAAGTGTGTGCTGTTAGATGTCAGCGTTTGAGTTTCTGAGGGATCCTTGACTGAGAGATCGCTTCATTACTGAAATATCACTCCTCAGGAGAAAACACACGCTGAGCTGAGAGGAGGAGGAGGAGGCGTGATGACGAGAAAGAGAGCGGGAAGATGGAGGGATTGATAGGCCGGCCTTCCGGGAGCCCGACATGAACTGTAACTGATTTAGTTTGATGACTGAACGATGCACAAAGACCCTTTATATACCCCATACACTGTTTCTTTCTAATGCTGATTTATTTCCTATTAAAATCATATCCAAATCTCATCCAATAACCTTTAGTTTGCATCACAAACAGGAAACGGCATTCAGATTCCAGAGAGTATTAGACTGAACAGAACTTTGCATACGCCCCTAAGTGCAGGATGATGTCATCAATAACTTCAGATCATTTTACTGGTGAAGAAAAGCACTTTTTAGGATACATGCTCAATTTCTTTCCATTTTTAGCAGTATTTTAGCATATACATGCCCTCAAAAGTGAGGTGTTTAAATTCTGTATTACTAGTGCAAGTTTTCCCAAACTGCGGCTAATGACAGGCTAAAAATCTATTAAATCGTAAAAAATATAAAATTTAAATAAGCAAATAATTGTAAATAAATACTAAATGAAATACTTAATACATAAAATATAAAAATATATAAAACATTTTATTTTTAAAATCTTTTTAAATTATTTAATTCACACACACACACACACATATATAATTTTTTCTTTTCCACAGTAATACTACAAACAAAAGTTGCCATTTTTGACAGATAATTGCTCATTTCCTAAGTGAAAATTGATTCAAAGTAAATCCAACGCCACTTTATTTTTTGATGTTGCTTCAGAACTGGAAAAATTAAACAAGCAGACGGACAATCAAACAGATAAATAGAGCAAGATTTGAAAGAGAGAGAGAGAGAGAGAGAGAGAGAGAGAGAGATGAAATAAAGCCCATCTCAGGAAGATGAGATTCACCTGTTGTTTAACATCTGTTTAAATGCAAATGAAAACATCAACACACAAACACTCAGATACAGAAACATTTCAGTGTACCATAAAAAGACATTCTCTAGATATCACTATCAGTATATGCCATGAAACTTTATCAATAAAGCACTGGTAAAAGAGAATGGCAGAAGCTATTATTTCAACAGGATAACACACACACATGAAGGTCTGTCTCTTATGAAACAGACGTGCTCCTGCCGTGGGTGAGAGCTTATGAAAATGAAACAGCAGAAGGAGAGCTTTCTGTCCAGGATTACAGGAACGCGTCCCACATGTCAATTACATAAATACTGTGTCCCGTTCTAGTCCCGCCCCTCCCTCTGTGACATCACTTCTGGGAAACCACACATCATGAATGGCTTCAATCTTTACATATTTATAAAGTTTTAATAAACACATACGTAGGTAAATACTGCTGTTCATGACTATATGGCATTTACTGGTGCATACAAATGTGAAAACATGCCTAGATTTTGCCTGTATTTTTAATTAATACATTAAACATTTTGAATCTAGTCTTTTATTAATGAATAAACTACAAAAAAAATGTTATATTATATATATGTATATGTCTGTGTGTGTGTGTGTGTGTGTGTGTGTGTGTGTGTGTAAATATTAATATTAATCAATACAAAGACTACAAGGGCTGACAGCAAGGAATTGAAAAAATATATTTATAAATGTATTATTATTATGCATAAATACACATTTAAATATTATATTTTGTATATATATATATATATATATATATATATATATATATATATCTTACAGTGATTACTATGGGTGATTACAATGCATGAAAATAAAATATTAATAATAAATACACAATTTTCATTTATTCTTATGTGTATGCATATGTATGTATAGAAAAGAGCTAAAGATTATTTAATGACGTTTTGTTCATGTATATTGCGCAGCTCTAGAGAAGCGTGAAGGAGACCCTCAGTGTCCTATTTGCATATGATTCAGTGATGAGATTATATAAGAAATCAGATGCTGATTCATAGGAGCACATGTGCGCATCTCGCATCTCGCTCACAGCCTGCTTCCAATAAGGTCTTTTTGCATTCACATTTTACTATGAACCTGACAGATAATATTCTCGATTATTACAAGAAAGACACATTTGATCCTCTATACAGCCTGTAATGAATTGCCATTTAGCTGCTGGAACATGCAGCTTGTTCAGCCATTAGAAGATGAGTTCTGCCAAAAAGCTCTCAAATCTAATTCTCCAGGACATCTGAACTCCATCGTGAGGCCTCAGAATGTATCACACGAGTCATACGGACTACATCACGGTCTTTTTGTAAGTGAGGTTTCCTTTTAAATGCACACTATTTGTAAATCTGTCCTTGCAAAATCCCTCACGAGTGCCAACGATCCACTTTCCTCCCATCACACTTAAAAAACAAAGATAACAGTTTGAGCTTGAGCCAAGAGACTGCATTTGCTTAATTAGAGGTGCAGATGAACGAGAGATTTGCTAAATTGGAGAGAGTGACCTGTAACTGCACCCGTCTCAGATTGATGGCAGCGTCTCATTACTGACACACGTGGACATTCACAGACATACTGGAAACAAATGAGCCCCGCTCTACATACTTAACACTCGCATTGCTTTACCAAACATACTTTTAGTGTAGCTGTACAAACGTCCAGCTTCAGCTCGTGCTTCACGTGTCTTTTCGCTCTCAAATCTTTGCTGATTTAGATCAAGTGAACGTCAGAATAAACTTTAGAAATATTTCAATACCATTGTTTATACATTTATTATTATAATTACTTCACTAAATATTAATTATTAAATTAGAATGATGACAATGGCTGACTGCAATAAATTGAAAAAGTATATTTATAGCTAAATATGTATTACTAATATATAAGAGTTATGTATATATACGCATCCTTTTTAAATTATTTTATACACACATATATATATATATATATATATATATATATATATATATATATATATATATATAAAATACATCTGAAATAATTTGTTTAATTGTAAAATTTATTTACATTTTGAAGATATATAGAGCGACTACCAATAACATATTTTATCATTTTAAATATCTGCTATACTGTTATTAAGACTTCATTGGTTTACATTACAAGCATCAGAGCTTCATCAGTTTTTGTGCATATCAACTTTTGCACCAAAGTGCACAGTTTTACTCCGTTTGGGCGTCTGAATAAAACTCAGGGTGTCCATAATCTCAATATATAATATTATATGAGCCATATAAGACACATTAAATAGGATACTCAACAAAAACACATGCATGTTTAATATTTTGTCTAAAGGTTCAATAACCTGTTCAGTTTGAATAAAAAAATTGATATTTCATATGTCAGGCTTTAGAGGGTTAAATAATATTAAACTAAAGTAAACTTTCAACACTTTGAGCAACACACTGCTGATTATTATACATTTGTTTCGGTTATGGAGGACTATGACCTGATCAGCATGTCTTATTATTAGTCTAAAAACATCAGAGTTACATGGATATGCAACCAAGCGGGGAAGAGTGGGGCAAGTTGTCACAATAAGAACCTGTCATTAGCTAAACTATTATAAGGCACGCACGCACGCACACACACACACACACACACACACACACACACTCACACACACACACAAAATGATTCTATACAACAGGTGCACACTTTTGACATTACAGATACTAAAGTACAATGTTTACATATTTCTAAAGTTTAATAAACACATGTAGGTAAATACTACTGTTTATGACTATATGCGGTTTACTGGTGCATACAAATGTGAAAACATGACTTTTAAAATTATAATCACTGCTGATTATTTGTACTAGATTTTGCCTGTATTTTTAATTATTACATGAAACATTTTGAATCTACTCTGGTACTAATGAATTTTTTTTTATTATATTATAATTATATAATTATATTATTATATATATATATATATATATATATATATATATATATATATATATATATATATATATATAAAATAAATTGTAAATGGTGTTTAAATAAATATATATTAGTAATTTGCTAAACTATTATAAGGCACACACACAAAAAACGATTTTATACAGCAGGTGCACACATTTGACATCACAGATACAAAAGTGCAGCCCTTGTGACAACTCTATCAATGCATTTACAGTAAAAACACGTTAAAATCAAAACAAACATCAGATTCCATGCATCACAGATTGATGTTTAAGCAGACAGGAATGGAAAGATGTGTTCATGTCCTACAAGAACAGTGAGGCTGGTGTGTTTGTGATGTGCTCGCTTTGTTCCAGCCGGTGCATCTGCATCGAGGCTGCTGGGACAAGTCACTTTCTTGGCAGAGAAACAAACAGGCTGCATCTAACTAGGGCCCTCTGTGTTCAGTGGCCTGTTTAGACGCCAGAGCCGCAGATTATACTGAGACGCATGATTGACAGCTCGGAGTTCGGGTAATAGCGCTTCAATCCGGGACATCAAATCATCGTATAACGTCAAATACTGCTATGAAACGCAGAGATGTGCATTAGAGCAGTTTAAAATCGTATAACTTTTAACTATATAACTATAACGATTTAAAACACGAACCGGTGTTTGTAAAACAACTCTGGAGATATTTCTCCCTCACATCAGCCGATCTCCCAAACTCGTCTCTCTCTCACACAAACACACATACACACATAAAACGTAAACAAACCTAGAAAACCAGCGTTTATTCCACAACAATTCACGACGGCCGGTAATCATACAATGTGAGTGACAAATGAAGGAAAGGAGTGAAATCCTACCGTTTAACTCGACTGAGCTCCGCTCGACTGTCCTCGGATCTAATCCCGACGGTTTAATGCGAGTCTCGTGAGCGCACACGTCACTTCCGCCTGCTGACCTGTGCACCTGCACCAGCGCGCGGGATAAAAATAGATCACAGCGCGTTCTTATGGAAAGCCAAATGGGTCAGAATACGCGTGCTTTTCAACGCCGTATTAATTTTAAAACGCCGTTTTCATAACTCCGCCAGGCGTTAAATAAGCGCCGTTACGCGTTAAGTTAACGCCAGACGCCACCACGCGTTAAAATAACGCCACACGCCGATAGACGTTAAGTTAACGCGACACGCCACTTAAGATGCAGATTTATTTACTCATCTACATGGACACACCTCTCATGGCTACAAGGACTCTACGGCAAGTCAGAGCATCCAGTTTGCAAGAGCGCGAAGATGGCTAGCCCTTACAATTATACATATAGCTTTTGTCTCATAAAGTTATCACCCCAGGCATGAATAAGTGCAAATTTGGAAAAGATTTTATTCAACAGTTAAATTAATAAGAAAGTAATATTATTATTGTATTATTATATTATATTTTGAGTAGGCTATCATTTCAATTTAATAAATAGTTGGCGATAGTTTCACAAAAATAGAAAATCTGTTTATTTACATTTACATTTACATTTACTCAACCTAATGTTGTTTCAAACCTTATGCTGTATTGCGTTTGAGGAAGATATTTTGAAGAATGCTGATAACCAAACTGTTTTAGTCTGTAAATATATTACGATTCCGATGCAGCTTCTGAAACAAAAGTAGAGCATATGTAACTCTAAATTAAATTTCATTTTTCTTATATATATATATATATATATATATATATATATATATATATATATATATATATATATATATATATATATATATATATTATTTATTTATAAACATAAACTGAAATGATAATCATAGCTGAATTAAGCAGAACTGCAGAGCTGACCCCCACTAAAAATAGACTTATGGGAGTCCCCCCTGATATTTTGTATTAGCATCAACAACAAAGGCAAATCTGAATAATAATAATAATAATAATAATAATAATAATGCAATTAGGATAGTAAATAAGATTAAACAGACGGAGTATGGGGATTGAATGAAGGCAGTAAATGTTTATTGGTTCACCTCAGATCGTGAAAGCAGGCTGCAGTATTGTCATTCATCATAACAAACAGTGTAGAGATGACTCCCTCGGAAGAAATCCTGCAGGCGCCCCTGAACATATGGACTTAAATTTCAGGAACACTTAATTTGCTCTATTTCTTAAAAACAAATTCAAACAAAGTCACAGCTGATCGCGGTGCATCTCCAAACAAACACACAGCTGTTTCTGAACAACGTTTATGAATGAATCTGCATTTTAGAACAAATCTAGCGAGTCAATGATTTACCCATCACCCATTCATAAAGAGAGTAATTTGTTTTGTGATTCATTGATAAGGCAGTGACATGCTGCCACCTACTGTTGGTTTCAGTTTCATTTGAAAGTATAAATGAGTCATTTAAATCGTTTAATATTTCCATTTTCAAAACTTTATATTTTAAACATTAATTTCATTACATCGTTCTTATGAAATACATTAACGCCACATCCAAGTCTTCTCAAAAAATCTGCATAATCCTTAATGCAACAGCAGAGTTCTGTGTCTTGCAAAGCTGAAATGTTGATGCTGATTTCATTTGACTGGTAACTTATTCTTCTGGATTGTATTTTACTAATTTAATAAAAATTAGATGGAAAATGGGATCAAAAAGCTAAAAAAAAAATCAAATATTGCCCTACTAATTTATGTTCCTAAACAAAGAAATATCAAAAAAAGAAAAGCATAGAGGCCTTGATACTGTAACGTTACCTTTTAAAAAACTAATTGCAAACGTTTATGCAAAGTGTATTATGTACAAATAATGCAATACTGTACCACTAAATAAGAAAGGTTTTGAGGGCAAAGCTAATCAGGCCAATGGGAGACAATTAATAATCAGTCTAATTTTATATTAAATCATTCTTTCATTTCACTAATCAATCTTTTTTATTTTTTTTATTAAACACAAAGGGGTCATTAATGATGCTTACATTATAGCATGTGCAAATTCACAAACAAAGTATATATAATTTGGCCAAAATTACAGGTACCTATATTAATATTCAAGAATGAACAAATGTACTGTTATTATAGATTACAAAGGTATTTATAATTAAATACATCCAAAAGGTCAGGACTTGCCATACATTTTCTCATTTATTTAACCATTGTAATAATTTCCAAATTTGGACTTATTTGTGTCATTCGATAACTATATTCCCTATATCCATATTTGTAATTGCTTTATTGTAAAATAAATCAGGTAACAACTTTTGAGTATGATTTCAGTTTATCATATGTTATTATGTTTTTAAAAAGGAAGAAAAAGTACCCTCAGAAGATATTTTAGAGCCTAATTGAGTTAAATCTGAAAAAGCAAACAAAATGTAGCTTTAAATATTAATATTTAATTTAGAATTACACATGCTATACTTTTGTTACAGAAACTGCATCTGAATCATTGGGTTGAGTAAATTTAAATAAACATAATTTCTATTTTTGTGAAACTATCACCAACTATTTATTAAATTGAAATGATAGCCTACTCAAAATATAATATAATAATAAAATAATAATATTACTTTTGTATTAATTTAACTGTTGAATAAAATATTTTCCAAATTTGCACTCATTCGTGTTTTAACTTTATGAGACAAAAGCTATATGTATAATTGTAAGGGCTATACTTGCCATCTTCGCGCTCTTGCAAACTGGATGCTCTGACTTGCCGTAGAGTCCTTGTAGCCATGAGAGGTGTGTCCATGTAGATGAGTAAATAAATCTGGATCTTAAGTGGTGTGTCGCGTTAACTTAACGTCTATCGGCGTGTGGCGTTATATTAACGCGTGGTGGCGTCTGGCGTTTACTTATCGCGTAACGGCGCTTATTTAACACCTGGCGGCGTTATGAAAACGGCGTTTTAAAATTAATACGGCGTTGAAAAGCACGCGTTTTCTGGTCCACTTTCCATACGTTCTCGTTCGTTCAGAGTCGCGTCCTGCTGGATATCTGTGAACGCGTATTATCGCGCTCACGTGTTTAATCCATTTGTGCTAGTCTACTTTAATTACTGTGCTCTCTACAGTACTTCCACTTACACCTTAAAACACACTTCACTCGATCTGTATTGTGCGCCTTGTTTGTGTGTTAGGGATGGGAAGTCCGATTCATTTGAATGAACCGATTCGTTCGAGCAGTTCGTTTTCAAGAACCGGATCAAATAACTGAATCAGTGTTCCTTTTACGTCATCACGATATTCCTGCGTCTCAAAAGCCAAATGTAGACAGAAAATAGATAAGGTTGATCAGTTTTACACTTCGTTAGAGCCATGATTCATCACATAAGAACGAAGATAATTAGAACCTGGATATCGCATTTAAAAAAAAAAAAAAAGTAACTGCTTATATTTAATAATTAAATTATGTTAATTAAAACCAGCCCAGTAAGTTCAATTGTATTATTATTATTATTATTGTGTGTGTGTGAGGGAATAAGAATTCAACTAGTGATTATTTTACCTCATCACTTCATCCTTATTTTATACTGTTTATCAGTGTTAATTACAGTCATGATTTTTATTTTTAATGATATATATATATCATATATAACAATAAAAAATTATAATACATTTATGATGATTAAAACTAACCCAGCAAATCATTTATTCGTGTGTTTAATATTAAATTAATAAATTAATTTAGTTTGTTTTTTGAGGAGAGTAAAAAAAAGAACGGTATGGAAACCGAAATCTGGGAACAGTTTCATATGCGCATCAAACATCTACATTTTTTATATTAACCAAATCATCACTGTTCGTCCCAGCAACAAAATCCTCGGATCTGTCATCACGAATCGGACACGTGAACACGATTCAGTCTCATTCATGAAAGAATCGTTCAGACCGACAAATTCATTTAAAAGATCCGACTCGAAATAATGATTCGTTAGCGAATCGGACACCGCTAGAGCATATTGTTTTGTACAGTCAGTGGCGGCTCTAGACACATTTTACTAGGGGGGCCAAGGAGGGGCCAGTGTTTAACCAGAGGGGCACATTAAAAATGGCAACATATTTTATTTAAATGTTAGGCAAATAAATACAAAAATTAATTCTTGAAAAAATCTACACAGTAATTTTACACGATCTAAACATGTTAATAAAAGCAAATTACTATTAGTACTCTTATAAAATTCAATCAGGCAATCATACATTTCACAATTTAATATTTATATATGAATGTCAAGAATTCAGAACTGTATATATTTATAATGCTTACAGTACACTACATAGAAATAATATACAATTAAATTATACTTATTTTAAATGTATTGTGCAGACTAAAAATATAATAAGCTTTTAATAATATTTCAGTGCGCAAAACCATGATAATATGAAACTCTTCAAAACTGAGCTCACAAAGTGATTTTAAGCATTCATAGTCAAATCCATGTTGAAGTGTTCAATGGATTTTTGTTGCAGTGTGTCTTTCCAGTAAAACAAACCAAAAAAAAAGATGCAAAAACAAAGTCCTTGACACGATGAACCAGAGTTGGGCTTTTTGCTCCACGACTGTTTATTTACAGCACAGCAGACAAATGTGAACCACACAACAAACAAGGTATTGTAAGTACATGGCCATGTACTTACACTCTGAATTTAAGTTGGAATTTAACTGACACAATGATCTGAAATGTTTGCTTTTCTGCAGATCAAGAAAAAAATAACTATAAAATTAGATATTAAAAATTAGAGTTGCTGTTTTTGTCATTCTTCTGAAGAAGTCTTCATTCATTTATTTTGGCAATGCTCCTATACACTAAAAAATTTTGGTCAGACTTTTTGGCATTTATTCAGTGTTATTTTGTAAGTGACTTCTGTTTTTGTTTTCATTTGGATTGTTTGACCATTCAAAAGAGAATGCAGGAAAATATTACATAAATAAATTATGTTTCCTGTTAGCTAAATTTCACATTTATAAACAAAAGTTTACTGGCTATAAACCTCTTTTTTCTTTATTCAAATTGGACTTAGACAAGTATGTGGAAACTATACCACATCCCGACTTAAGAGCGGGTTCGCGAATCATTTGAGTCAGATCGCGACTTCAGAGCAGGATTCGCGAAACATTTGAGTCATATCGTGACTTCAGAGCGGGTTCGCGAATCATTTGCGTCATTTGAGTCAGATCGCGACTTCAGAGCGGGTTCGCGAATCATTTGAGTCAGATCGGGACTTCAGAGCGGGTTCGTGAATCTTTTGAGTCATCTGAATCATTTGGATCATTTGAGTCAGATCGCTACTTCAGAGCGGGTTCGCGAATCATTTGAGTCAGATCGGGACTTCAGAGCGGGTTCGCGAATCATTTGAGTCAGATGGCGACTTCAGAGCGGGTTCGCGAATCATTTGCGTCATTTGAGTCAGATCGCGACTTCAGAGCGGGTTCGCGAATCATTTGAGTCAGATCGCGACTTCAGAGCGGGTTCGCGAATCATTTGAGTCAGATCGCGACTTCAGAGCGGGTTCGTGAATCATTTGAGTCATCTGAATCATTTGCGACATTTGAGTCAGATCGCTACTTCAGAGCGGGTTCACGAATCATTTGAGTCAGATCGCTACTTCAGAGCGGGTTCACGAATCATTTGAGTCAGATCGCGACTTCAGAGCGGGTTCGCGAATCATTTGAGTCAGATCGCGACTTCAGAGCGGGTTCGCGAATCATTTGAGTCAGATCGCGACTTCAGAGTTGGTTCGCGAATCATTTGAGTCGGATCGCGATTCAAGAGCGGGTTCGCGAATCATTCGAGTCATTTGATTCAGATCGCGACTTCAGAGCGGGTTCGCGAATCATTTGAGTCAGATCGCGACTTAAGAGCGGGTTCATAAATCATTTGAGTCATACAGTGTACTGCATACGTGTTTATTTAAAAGCATAATAATTGGAACTGTGTGTGTTTTCTGTTTATAATTTCATAGGATTTCGACATCATGTGTTTACTCGAAGTGAAAGCAGTGTGTGGCTCTTTCACAGCTGAAGGGCATGGAACCGTTTGTAAATAAAGAACATACAGCACATGCATTGTGGAAAAATGTAAGATAAAATAAAATAAGAGAAGAGAAGGTGGCTTATGTCTGCTATCAAGTTCAATCACAATGACTCACTTATTAATAGTTACTTGCTGCCACATACTGGCGGTTTTAATTCACTTTTAAAGCATCTTTTATTATTTAAATAATTTCATTACAGTAGTTAGCGTTTTATGTTTAATATATCTAATTATTATTTATGCATGTGTAACTGCAGGTCATGTTCTGCATTAAACTGTGTATAAATGCATCTAAATTCCTCATCAGAAGCTGCATGTGTTTCCTCTGCATTGCAAAAATTAATTTTATTGATACGGATTCCATTTGCTTGGTAACAACTCAAATTCCTTACTATTCTAATTCACTGATTAAATATAAGAATGTGGCTCAAAAGACAATGCACACTATTAGAAAAATGGCTTAATAAAGGTAAAAATCTATTTAAACTTCTTGGAAAAGATGAAATTCTGTAAGTGTGAATTGACCGTGACAGAGAATATGAAGAATATCAAAAAACAAAAACAAAAAACATTGTAATGTAAATTCACACAATTTTTATACTGCATACACCATTATGCACATTGTTATATTCATCACTGATCAAAGAGACTAGTTTGCTTTCAGTATCTTTTTATTCAGTTCTCATAACAATGCAGATATTTATTTTAAACCTGACTCGCACTAACTTAAAACTGTCTGAGGACAGTTCATTGTTCACATGTCTGCATTTGCTATGATATTAAAGGCATTGCATAATTGCTTTTAAAATGCAGCTTAATGTTCAATGTGGAATAATATAATCAAATGTATCTGCCTGCTGACATCCCATAATTCAATGCCACCTAATCTGCCATCTGGCCATTAAATCCTGTCAGCACTGTACATGAATCAAAGGCATGTGCATTACTGCTACATGAAGTGTTGAAATATGTACATAATAAGCATTTATGCACCTTTGGTTCATTTCTTTTGTATAACCTACTCTTTTCAGAAATGAATAAATAAGGCTCAATTGAAATGTATGTTTTAAATATTTAAATATTTACCGTGCATATAATCATTTATTTATTTATTTGGTTAATAGCCATGTAATATGTGGGATAATATACAGCCATTTGGTCACCATTGCAAAATAAATGTCCTTTTTCGCCCTACAACTAGCTACCACTACATTTATTTCTTGCATATAGAACAGTAGATTTGTCTGTGCACAACTAAAAACTTGATTTTTGGTATCTGCATTTTAAATTAAAATGTTCAACAACCATATTAAAATTCATATTGACCCAGATGCCGAAACATCTGTGCAAAATAGCTTATAAATACAATAATGCATTATAAAACATATTCAAAGCACCATATGTGTGAAGCTAACTGTATGGCTTATGGATTATACAGAAATCTGCATGAAAGTGAGCGACATACCTGGCAACGTTAACAGCATACAACAAAACTGTGATCCAAAAACTAGTTTGAACACAATTTTGTTTGCTGCTGTTTGTCATGCAAGCCCATTTCTGCCACAGGATAAAAAAGAAATCGCAATTCAGACTTTTTTTTTGAATTGTGAGAAAAAATAATGATGCAAAATCAAGAAACAAAGTCAGACTTGTGAGATATCCGTAAACTGAAAGTCAGAATTGTTGTATCAAGAAAAAAAAGTCAGAATTCCAAGGTCTAACCTGAGAATTGAGAGGCAGAAACTCAGAAGTGACCTTTCACAGGGAGAGTGATTGACAGGCGATCTGACCAATCATAACGCTTAATGAACCAATTTGTCCGACAAACAGATCAGACAGGAGAGTAGATTAACACCGGTGGACTTACGTCTTTCTGTGGTTGAAATAAAATAGGTTCTGATGTTCAATCATGTTTTTTTCATGCTTTAATTAAATAAGGATATATGATCTGATTTTTAATTTTTTTTTTCAGAACTATGAGTTAAATCTCACAATTCTGAGCTTATATCTTACAATTCTGACATTAGAAAAAAAAGCCAACTTCTGAGATAAAAAGTCGCAAGTATCTTTTTTTAATTTTTTGTCCTGTGGCAGAAACAATCTTCCACAGTTTGTGGCACAGAAATGCCACACCTTTAAAGACACAGGAGTGTGGAGTGTGTTTATGTGTGTGTGTGTTTTCCTGAGGGTCAAAAGTGTGTGTTATGACACTGTGCTATCTGACGCAGAGCCTCTCGTTGGTACGGACACACACACGCAGCGCTGTTCACTTCCCGCCACTGGAGCGGCTGATGTGACGACGGCGAGCTCTCGACCTGCAGAAAAAACAAAGACAGCTTGAACAACTCTCTAAGAGCTGAAATACTGCTGCTTAATTCACTAAATAAAAACCACTTATGGAGCGCTGAGAATATGACTGCACAGAGCTATAAAACTGAATGTGCTTATGATGTTTTATGTCTATCGAGACGGCATCCATCTGGGACACGCATCTTGTAGACAGTTTTCAGAAGAGTGTTATGAGCACAGCATTAGTGGAGCACTACAGTTTTTACATCAGGTAATCCGATAAGACAAAGCATCTGTTACAATAAACTTATTTTATACACACGTATATATATATATGTTAACTAATAATACAAAAACTATTTTTAATTTTAACAAAATGTTTTCAAAATGACAAAACAAAACATTATATTTAAACCTGGACCACAAAACCAGTGTTAACTGAGACTGATACATCATCTGAAAGCTGAATAAATAAGCTTTCATTGATGTATTGTTTGTTAGGATAGAGATACGACTGTAAATCTGGAATCTGAAAAAAATTCAAATATTGAGAAAATCAACTTTAAATCAACTTTTTCTCCAAATGAATTCTTAGCAATGCATATTATTAATCAAAAATTTGTTTTTTATATATTTATTATAGGAAATTTACTAAATATCTTCATGGAACATGATCCTTACTTAACATCCTAATGATTTTTGGCATAAAATACAAATTAATAATTTTGACCCATACAATGTTATTTTTGGCTATTGCAAAAAATATACCCCAGAGACTTAAGACTGCTTTTGTGCTCCAGGGTCACTTTTCAATTGGAAAATCCCACAACTCATACAAAGCATATATATTATACAAATATTAAATATGCAGATGCACTGTAGCAGATTTGTGAGATTTCCCAATTGAAAAGTTGCAGGGCACCACTTACAGTATAATTTTTAATTTTGTGTATCTATATGTACACACAATTAAAAGAGCCCTGCAACTTTTGAAATGCCAATTCATAGCATCTGTACTATATATATATATATCCCAATTCATAGCATCTGTACTATATATATATATATCCCAATTCATAGCATCTGTACTATATATATATATATCCCAATTCATAGCATCTGTACTATATATATATATATATATATATATATATATATATATATATATATATATATATATATATATATATATATATATATATATAGTACAGATGCTATGAATTGGGATTTCAAAAGTTGCAGGGCTCTTTTAATTGTGTGTACATATAGATACACAAAATTAAAAATTATACTGAAAGTGGTGCCCTGCAACTTTTCAATTGGGAAATCTCACAATTAATCTGTTACATTACCTTATTTTATACACATATATAAACTTTTCATACACCAGCTCACTAGCATTTTTACAGAATATTTATTATATATATATATATATATATATATATATATATAAAACACTTAAACAGATGCTTAGGATAGTTTTCCTTGCATATCTGTGGAAACAGCACAGGTCAACATGAAAAGCGAGATGAGTCAGTCTCCGTTGAGAAGGAAACGCATGTTGTTAGCAGATGCATGAGTCAAAACAGCAGATGGTTTGTACATGTTTGACTTGCAGCAGGGTCTGATTTATATCATATCATGGATTTTACTTGCCATTGCCTTATATTTGGCACTTCAGCAGCATTTTTAGTTCATTTGTAAACCACAAAACACTTTGTATTCATTTTGGCCAATAATCCTACATTTAAATCGTACAGAAATCGCTGCAATATGAGAGGAAGTGATATTTTGTACTCACAATGCGGTTCAGATCTGCCATGAGCGTAGTGTGTTTGTCACAGTGAAGTGTGACGATGGTGGTCTCTATCCAGGCATTATCAGTGTTCCTGCTGTCATCTACATAACCCTTATACACCTGCATCACAGAGAAAACACACATGCTGTGTAACCGCTTGTGTTACAGCAGTTGCACCAGGTGATTATGTGTGAACAAATAATACAGAAAAATATAAGCAAAATATTCATACAGTTCATGCAAGGTATAATAAATACATTTATTTATTGCATGCTGTATTTTTTCCATGCAACTGGAAAATATCTGCAAAATGAAAGCCAAGTAGCCAATATTAATATATGAAAAGTATTGCAGTTCAAATCTATGATCTTAATGTCTGTATCAATGTCTTTTAATCAGTGAAGTCTTGTGGATTTATCATTCTCACGTCTTCTCCAGCCTCTAGTTTAGACTTGGTCTTGTCATGTAACTTTTTGCCCAGAATCCTCTCCAGAGTCTGTGCTAGAGGCTCATCGGGTTTAGCTGAGCACTGCAAAAAAATAAAAATAAAATAGTTTAGCAAAAATGTTGCATTGACTCAATATATGCTTAGCATATCTCTAAAGCCAGTTTGTGTTGTGTTTGAGTATAACTAGTTAATTTTCAGTAATTATGATGATTTTCATGACTAAAAGTCAAAATTAGGTGTGCACCGATATATCGGTCGCCCGATATTTATCGGCCAATTTTTATTTAATTTTAAAGCCATCACCATATCGGAAATAGCATGAAAAGGTCGATACTGATGGTTCATTAATTAAATGCATGGAGACAACGAGTTGCATGTTTGTTGCATAATCCAATGTTTTTATCTGGGCAAAATAATTAAATACTTGCCAAAACAAAACAAAATGTGTACAAAATATAATTTGTCAGAGAGTATGGCCATATGCAAACTTGGCGCTGATGCATCCAACGAGTGAAACATCCGCGCTTAGCTGTGAACACATCATAAGTAAATAGCAATGCACTGGCGTTAGCGTTTATTCGAGGATATGTCACAAACAACCAAGCATTACATACACATTTAAGTGAAAATGAATGGTAAAGTAGGTAATAGCAGCTTTTTGTTTGAAACCAATGTAGAACACGGATTCACATCAGGCACCTGCAGCATTAGGTGACTGGATAGAACAGAATAAAGCTATATAGGCTACATAAAAAGGAATATATAGGCCTATGCATGAAAATATATTTTACTTAGTTCATTCACAGATAAACAAAATGAAAATAAAAAAATTGTGCTGAGTTTCTGATAGTTGTAATGCACTCAGAAGTGAACGAAGATGGCAGAAAGCAGTTCTCTTTATTTTACAAAAGCTTTACAGTTTTGAATGATGTTTTGCTTCTATCTGTATTAAATCCAGCGTTGGTCTGACCATAAATTATGGATTTTTCCTCCAGGTTTTTCCTCTCCAAAATTAATGCAAATTTTTTTATCCATTCAGAAACATTTTTTAATATCTTGAAAAAAATTATGTAATGTTTTATTGCATTGGCAGTTTTTTTCTTTTGTTCAATACATTTGGTCTTTGGTGAATCTAGAAAAGATGATGCTGTCTTGGCTATGATGACTAAGAGAGATCATCCAAGTCTTTTTCTTTTTGAGTATATTAAACATTCTACTTTATTATTATTATTATTATTGGCAAAGAAAAAAATAATGTTATTAACCGGTATGTTTTCTACTCAAACTGGTTTCACAGAGGAACGCAGTAACAAAAACGTTCAAATACCGATTCTTCTCCACCAAACTTTTTTTTTTTTTTTAAAGCCCTGCTTTATGTGACCAATATTGGTATCAGTATCATCCAATAGTTTTGTTAAAATCGATATTCTCTAAAACATTAAGTAAATTATAATTTTTTTGTTCTGTAGTGTGTGTGTGTGTATGTATGTAGGTTTTCTGCGTTCTCACCCCCGGAAGAGCCCAGTGTTTCTCTGCTTCCTCCCAAACGGCGAGAAACTCCAGCACCTTGTGTTCAGCATCACGCCACCTTTAAAAATAGACAGACAGCTCTCTGACTCCTCTTACACTTACAGCGGGATGAACCGAGGACACGGATGAACGCCATCTCTAATCTACTATAATCTCATACATGCTGTGGGACTGTTGTTTTTTGTGTGTTCGGTTGTAAACTTCAATCTGATATGAGATTAGAGTTTAATTCCAGTGGAGATTAGGACATGAAGGGGATTTTACTTCACCTGGTGAGGATTGGGTGGAGAATGTGATTCGGACCGAGGGATTTCAGAGCCCCTTTTCCCCGAATCCCAGTCCTTCCTCCTGGATTCCTGCCAAATCCATTAATGAGAATAAAGCTTAGCTCTCAAACAAATTAAATGCAAAATCCAGTAGGAGAATAAAGACGCAGATGTTTTGCATACCTGTGCTTGTCCAAGACTGAAGTGTCAGGGCTGTACAGAGAAAAATGTGTTTTTATTTACAAAACAAATGCAATTCAGTGAATGTATGTTTCCGTCATTTCCATTAAAGCTGACGATGTACATTATCTACATTAGGTGTAGGAACTAGATTTTTAAAAACTCTATTCAATTTACGAATAACTCAATCATAATATATCCTAGCTAAATTCTATTTATTCTATCTACACTACTACTGTGCATGAGTCTTCGGCTACTAGCATTTTCATTTTTCACTTTTATTTTTTCAATTAGTCTTCATTTTTATGTCACCCATTTTCATTTTAGTTTACGTTTTTAGTATTTTGTTGTGTTTTGTTTTTTTGTTTGATTTTTTTGTAGTTTTGTTATATATGGTTGCAGTTTTAGTTTCATGTCAAGTTAAACTTATTTAAATGTTGCATTGGCAACTAGCTGGAATAAAATTATTTTCATATTAACTTTAGTTAATTTCAGTATTTTTTTGTAGAAATGTTGCTTTTGCATCTAGATGAAAACAATGAATTGTAAATTTAATTAAAGTTTTTGTTTGTTTGTATTTAAATAAGCCTATATATGTCTCCTTATTTTTTATTTTAGTTTTAGGTATTTTAATCCATTAAGTTAAACTAAAACAATTATTTATATATATATATATATATATATATATATATATATATATATATATTTCTTTATATATAATTACATAATGTATAATTTATTCATTACATTTTTTGAACTATATTTTATCTCAGTTAAAATTTATTTTATTTCAAATACAGATTTTATTGTTTTAGATTTAGTAAACTATGATAACCCTGTTTTAAACACATTTACCATTAATACAGACACTGCATTCAACATTAGAACAGAGACTTCACTTTGAAGTATGCAGACAATATATTTAATAGTGCATAGCAATTGCACAAAACTATATCCCTGATCAGTTTGATGAGCTCTGTTTGTCAGAATGAAACTCACTCGCTGCTATCCTGGTGATTGTAAACCGGGGGATGATATTGAGTGAAGTTTACCTAAAAAAACATGAGTCACATAAGATAAGCAATCCAGAGTAATGTTGTTTAATTTGGTAAAATATGTTATATAATTGATATCAGGCACCTCCCAGGGCACCTTCTCCTCAGGCACGGGGAAGCGTTTGACAGTACTGCTGGGATACTGAAGCTGACGTGCAAACGTGTGAGGAGCTGTTTCTTCATCCGTCTCCTGTCCACTGGAATCACCATCATCTCTGTCACAGCTTTTACCTGCTGGACAGACAGAAGAGTTCATTCACAACAGCAGCAGACAGCGACTGCACTGAATTAAAGCACAGAACAGGCTGATAATAAATAATAGGCCATCTAAAATATTATAAAGTATATATATCTGTTACTTAAACAACAATTAATTAACACTTTAAAAAATTTAAGCTTGAAGCTTGGTCACATCAAGATCCAGAAGGATGCATACATCTTATAAGAGCTGATTTAAAAACACTCTGCTCACTCATTAGTGGCGGCTGCATTTTGGACTTGCATCCCTGAGATTTCAGCGCGTCCATGATCCATCGTAAAGCTTTGGTGGACTCCGAGACCTGCCAGAAGACAAGACGTTCACCATCTGACACGCTGCCTGAAAACATGAACAGACCACAAGCACTGATTGTGTGGTACTGGTGGGTGTTTGTGACAGAAAGACACCTGCTCTTCAAGCTTGGACAGTCGTTTTGCCATAGTGGCAGAAACCATCTCTGACTCTCGCTCCAGAAGTTCTGACATCACACCAACCCTGAGAGGAAACAGACACCATTCACCTTCATACCAGCTTAAGATGAGAAATTAATTGCAATGTCATTTGATTGCTTTATGATTGTGCAGTAATGAAATACAACTTTTATACACACACTCATATATATATATATGTGTGTGTGTGTGTGTGTGTGTATGCGTATGCATCATTTTATACAATATATATATAAACGTAAACAATAAATGGCGTTTATGTACTATATGCCAAAGTAACATTTATATTTCAGAAATTATAAATATTTTAAATCATCTTTTTATATTTTCAGTTTTCAAGTTTTTGTAATTGCGTTATGTGCAATAATGTTTGTTATTTTATTTATTTTTGTAAATATTTATATTTAGCTTTCATTTATTTTAATTTATATTACATTTAGAAAATAAATAATTTAAAAAATCTGAAGGCATAATCTGAACTTTGTAGCAAAAATGTCTGCCACAAATTTTTAGGGTTTTCCTTTTGCATTTCTTTTAATCTGAAATGTATATATTTTAAGAGTTAAAATGTAACCATTTTTAACTTATTTTATTTTTAAGTTATACAAGATTCAACTCATTGTTTTTAAAGTCATTTTAATTAAATTTACGTTTATTTTAAGTTGATGCAGATGGATATTATTATAATTTTTTTTACAGTGAAAATGTTCATACTAAATAAAATATAGAAATCTTGCATTGGCAACTAGCTGGAATAAAATAGTTTTCGTTTTAACTTTAGTTAATATTTTTTAAAATAGAAACCTTGCCATTGCATCTAGATGGAAAAACAATTAATTGTCATATTACTCAGTACCCATGTTGCATATTACAGTAATATTACTCAGAATGTTAATCAGGTAGGAACATCATGCCATGTAATTAATATTCATGAATGTAAGAATTTTAAGCTCCTCCCCTACATATTCAGAGCATTGCTATGCTCCTCCCATATTCTCGAGTAGATTGAAACATTTCCTCATCTGAATTCAGATGATAGTCTGCGCTCAAACACATGAGCTGCTCTGTTTGATGCTATATTTCGGTGTTGTTCATCTCTTAGTTACTTCTCTGCGGTGTCCTGGATACGATGCTCCACGCTCTGGCTCTCGTCCTGTCGTGTCGATGCCAGATAGTTGTCCTTCATGTAGGCCTCCCATGACAACAGCTCCTCTTCCTCAGTCTGCTCCAGTTCCTGTCCTGTGAAGAATCACACACTTACACACTTAAACCAGGGAACGAGACACTCGACAGTTGTTTTAAACTAATGAAAGCATAAAAATGAAAGTGCACTTTTAGCATAATCTAATTCTTTGGGCTTGATTTCCAGGAAATGCATGAATTGATGAAACACTGAATGCAATGTAAGTCATATAGAATAAAAACTTTCATAAATGTATTAAAATATGTATCATTTAAAACGTGCAATTCTGATTGGATTAGTCAAATTCAGAGTTGTTAAAACTCAGATTAACACACACCAATGCTATTTTAGTATTATTTATATACTGGTATTACATATTTTCAGTTTTCATTTGGATTATTGTTATTTTTAATTATATATATATATATTATATATAATATATATATATATATATATATATCATTTTTTAATTATAATAAGTTCCCTTTTAATTAATTAATATCCATTTGATCATTTTATTCCTTTATTTATTATTATTATTATTATTTTTTTACATATTTTCATGTAGCCTTAATTTATTATTCATATATATTTTAAATTCTAGAACATTTATTTCAATTTGTTGGGCGATCCACTATTTATGTTTTAGCATTAGTGTAATATGAACTATTTCAGATACTGTGAATATGCAGCAGGTTAATAGACAAAATGAATAGTTTTTGTTGTTTTTATGTTGATCAGACAGACATGTCTTAGGTCAGTTTAAAGTGGCCTAGACTTCATACTGTTGACTAACAGAGATCAGTAATCGATCGTGATGCGTGTTTTTTGTCTCACTGAAGGTTTTGTGTCTTTGAGGAGGGTAGCGCAGCAGCACTGATCTGATGAAGAGGATGAAGTGACTGAGGAGGATGAAGGGTGGAGGAAGAGCGGGTCGACTGTGGTACTCCTTGATCAGCTCGTAGCGCTGAAACTTCCAGATGGTGTCTGTGTTGTCTTGAACCTCCTGGAACGTGTAGCTGTGAGTGATGCACAATCAGAGAGAGTTTGATGCTCTGAAATTCACTGCAGTGTTTTAAAATGCAACTTCTATAGTGTTGAACAGGAAACGCTTCAGGAGTGACAAGATACAACCTTAGACTTATACAGATATATGGGCTCTGTTACAAAACCAAGTAAGCTGCATTTTAAGCCATAATACATTTACATTCAGTCATTTAGCAGACCCTTTTATCCAATTCGACGTGGTTTGTTTCATGCTGTTAGTCTCATGCTTCCCTCAACCTCTTGTCTTCATGCTTTTGGTTCCTCTTGTTTATTGTGTCATGTTCTGATTGGTTGTCTTAGTCATGTGTCTTGTTTCCCATTGGTTTGTTCTTGTCATGTGACCTGTATTGTTTGTCATAAGTAGTCATGTTTTTGCCACTGTGCCTTGTAGTGTATTAACGTATGTACCTGCAGTTGGTGAGTCAAGTCAAGTCAAGTCTTTCATACCTTGTCAAGTCTTTGTTTATTTTTTGGATTGCTCCTTGTAAATAAACTGCACTTGGGTTCATCTACGCTTGCCTTCAGTGGACTGCTCATAACAGATGCACAGACATTGTGCACGTACAGGAGACATTCATGCCAGCTCACTAGGTTTTGGAAACCCAGGTAAGTGTTTACGGTCACCCGTCTCTAATGGTTTACTCACTTGAAGATGGCGATGAGGAGGTTGAGCAGCAGGATGTTGGCGAACAGCAGATAGACACACAGCATGATGATGGTCAGCCATTCTGGGAAGGCCGGCATGTTATCCTCGTTCAGCTCGGGACATTTGGGCTTCAGAGGATCGGAGCCGTTCACACTACAGCTGCTCATATCAAACTGAGTGTCTGGATCACAAAATACAGAAACATTAGACTGCTCTTTATTTGGACTAAATCTAAGTATTTGTGAACGTTTCTAAACTGACTTGTAACTGATTTAGACTACTGACTTTAGTTGATTTGAATTATACAAAACTTGCTTCTATTTTTTGCATTTAACATGTATGCAAAATGTAACATTTTTAATTAAATGTCAGTAGTAAATGTTGACCACACTCTAACAGGGCCCTATGAAATCCATTATCTCTGTTTAAAATTTTCTGGATTCAGTTATATTTTTCGCCACTCCTTTTTAATAGCTAAATTAAAGTTTATTAATCAAAAAGCAAGTCTAATTTTTTTAAACCATGAAACTTCTACATTTTCACATCAATTTAATAAAAGTTTAACAAAAATGACAAGTTTATGAAATGTTTAATTTTTTTCTCCACATATTTTTAGTTACCAAATTCTGTGTTTAACATATCAAATTATTTGAACGCATAAAACAACTAATTTTTTTTTAATAGCACATTTTGTCAGTGATTTCAGCCACTAGAGGCCACTCACGCACTGAGTAAAATAAGACCCTTCTCAGCTGCTCCAGCAATGGACGTAATGCGGAAAACTATCAACATGGATTTTTTCCGATAACCGATTGTTCCAGCAATCAACTATCGGTACCGATTAATCGGCAAAACTGATACATTGGTCGAGCTATTTCACACATTATTGATAAAAATCAATTTCCCTAGATAAAAAATGAATGAGATTTACATATATATCAGAACCCTACTGTTGTGATCTCTTCCTTAAGCACCCATCGAGTGATTTCGACTGTAAAGTCAGTAAACTGCTCACTGTCTATATTAGTGGGGACGTTGCCGAATATGATGAGGTAGGGCTCATAGACAGCTCCACGCATGATCCAGTTCAGTCTGTCTTCATTGTGAATCAAAATGCCCTGCTTGGCCACCCCATACGCCACCACCCAGATACTGAGCAGAAACATGAAGAAGAACAAATCCATCATCTGCAACGAGAAGAGACAACATTCATAGGCTCATACAAATCTTTTTCAGAATGTTTCATATTACAATACACTCTTTTATTTCATAAACTCAATAATTATTTGATCCCTTTTGAGTCTCTTACCACTAAGGCTATGTAGAATTATTACATAACATGTTTGCACTAAATGAACGAGCATTATGAACGCACAAACCCACCATTCTCCTGACGATGATTATCTTTGGGCCCAGGGTTCGGCTGATAGTGAAGATGGCCATCAATCGGAGACTGAATATGATGAAGTCGATGCAGAGAACAACTCTACCCACGTAGAATACAGTACTGGAGGCCTGAAGTCTGTGCAACAAACACACAAAAACTGATTTCCTTTTCTTTGAATGCAGTTCTGAGTCATTGTGCAACCCAACAAGGAACAAAAACGTTAAATACGATATCTTTATACGGCCTACAAGAGATTCTATTAATGTTTAAACTTTGATATATTTCAGTGAAATGAACGAGCATATTTAAATATGTAAAATTTTACTGCATATTTAAATTGCATTTGTATAAAATGTTATTTCATATCTAATAAAAAAAAGGTCTACAGCTTACTTCAACTACTGACTAACAGTCACTGATGAGTATACAAAACTACATATTTTTGCACATATATTCAAATATAATTCAATATGCAATTTTATAATAAAAAACATTAATTGTTTGCATATGCAATAATAACAACAACTTAATGGCATATTTAATTTGCATTTTGCATTAAATTTTCTGTGGAAACATTTGAATTGTTTAAGCGAACAGATTCCTAACTTGTAATTCCATTAAATTTTAAATGCATGAAAATGTTGTAGTAAACATCTTGTTGCTATATATTGATTTTTATTACCCAAACAATATGCAAATATGTAACAGCTTCAACAATTTAATTGAATTTACAGCTGTTTATTTAACTAATTCCTCTTAAAAACAAATGTATGAATTATAAATTCTGATTAACTTGTGTAATTCATTAATCTGTTCTAGAGAAAGAAATTTTCAATAAATGAATAAATTCCTTATCTTAATAATAAAGTTTTAGTTCCAGGTACCTTAAATGAAAATTGTTATTTTCACAATTTTTACTGTAGTTTGAGTCTAATATTAAACATTTTGAATAAACTTGACTACACTGACTGTTTGGTTGCAATTATGGTTCCTCGATTTAAAAAAAACCCTAAGTGATTTCAGAGGAAAAACATAAATACATATATAATAGATTTACATTTTAGATCTAAGTACAAGAATAATGAGTCTAATCTCAATTTACTAAAAGCAAATATGAACTGTGCTGAATTAATATTAATCATGTCTGAACTGTATCGAGTGAAACAGAAATTGCATTTACCTGCAGACCAGACCAACAATGAACAGCAAGATTGACAGAACATCCAGAAAGTTCCACAGATCACTGATGTACATCTTCGCTTTCCTCCGGAAACCAGAGCCGTCAAAGTCATGATAGAGCTGTGGAGTAAACATTTTACAGTTTTAGTGGAGTTTAATTTATATAAAGAAAATGTAAGAAAATTAAATATATACAATAATAAATGCATATATATATATATATATATATATATATATATATATATATATATATATATATATATATATATATATATATATATATATATATACATATATATATATATATATATATATATATATATATAGTATAAATAATTCTAATTAATAAAATTAAAATACATAATTGACAAAAACATTTTAATAAAAATAAATATATACTAGCATATGAACAAAATATTAATAAAAAATGAAATTTTTTAATTAAAAATAAAAACTATGTTTGAAAATGTACATAAATGAAACTATACATTAAAATAAACATACTTATTACATAGGAGCATATATATATATATATATGGACTACATTGTGTGTGTGTCTCACCTGTCTAACCTCCTCACACACCAGTGAGGTGAGCCACACATACAGCAGAAGTTCCCTCCACGACGGAAAGGTCTGGAAATCGATCATGAGCACCACGGCAAACAGCCACAGAAAGCCAAAATACGAGGCGATGTTCCAGTAAAACTTGACTTGAGGCGACGTGAACAGACTCATGAGACGAGACGAACAGTTCAGAGGTTCCAGCTCAGACGTCTGCGAGGAGCCGCTGAGACGCAACAACAATCACACATTATTCAGACAGATTTGCATAAACACATGTAGTCTTCGACTGAAAGTATTCACACCCCTCCATTTTTTGCACGTTTTGTTGTTTCAACATCAGTCTACACTCCATACACCAAAACAACAACGCACAAATCAGGTTTGTTTGCAAATTTATTAGAAATAAAAACGCAAATGATTCCATTGCATAAGTATTCTTCATAAGTATTCATAAGTATTTCTGAGACACTTGAAATGTAGCTCAAATGTAGAGCTCAGAAACAGGCTTTTGTCAAGGCACAGAGTGGTTAAAGTACAGCTGATGGTCACTCTAGTTGAGCCCCATGATCATATGTGGAGATTGGAGAAACCTACAGAAGGACAAACATCATGCACTCCACCGATCTGGGCTTTATGCTGGTGTGGCCAGATGCATTCCTCTCCTCAGTGAAGACACATGAAAACACACCTGGAATTTGCAAGAAAAGCACCTAAAGGACCCTCAGACTGTGAGAAACAATATTCTCTGGTCTGATGAAGCTCAATTCCATGCATCGTGTTTGAAGGAGACAGGCTCTGCTCATCACCTGCAGAGCAGCATCCCAGAAGTAAAGTGTGCTGGTAGCTGTTTTTCAGCGGCAGGGACCGAGGGACTCGTCAGAGTAGAAGAAAAGCTCAATGCACCATATAGAGAGAGATAGCCTTAAAGAAAACCCAGTCCAGAGCAGTCATAACCTCAGACTGGGCAATGACCCCAAGCTTATAAACAACTCTGTGAAAGTCCTTGAGTGGCCGAACCAGAGCCTGAGCTTTAACCCAATCACATATTTCTGGAGAGACCTGAACATGTGCATCTGAGCCTGAGAGGTGAAGAGATGAAGAGAAGAATGGCAGATACCTGACAAATGCTGATGAGCAAAGTTTGTAGCGGCATGCCCAAAAAAACTTGAGGCTGTAAAGGTGTTCCAGCTAAGAACTGAGTTAAGGGTTTGAATACTTATGCAATGTACTTATTTAAAGGGTTAGTTCACCCAAAAATGAAAATTAGTCTGGTTTTACTCAACCCCGATGGCATTCTAGGTCTATATGACTTTCATCTTTCAGAGGAATCAGGTGGGTGTAGTATAAAAAAATGGTCTTTGATCTTTCAAGCTCTATCATTGCAGTCAGTGGGTGATGGATTGCTTCAGTCCAAAAGACGTGAAATATATATATATATATATATATATATATATATATATATATTAGGGGTGTAACGGTTCACAAAATTCACGGTTCGGTTCGATACGATTCACTGGTGTCACGGTTCGGTTCGGTACGGTTCGGTACGTTTTAGATACAGCAAAAAGAAAAATTGGCAGATAAATTTCCTTGATTTTTAAAAAATGTTTTATTTATTAAAACTAACAAAGTATGTTTTTTTTTTTTTTTTTTTTTTTTTTACATTGAACAATGATGGAGCTATTCTTTACCCATATTCTATGGTGTTTTCTTAGCAGCATATTGTATAAACAAAAACAGCTCCTTATAAAAAATAAAAAAAATGAAAATGTCATATTGTTGTAGTAGTTATGAACACATAGAAAGATGTAACCTTTTATATGGAACTCTATAACTCTTTATATTGAGTGTGTTTTTACTCAATTGGTTCTCTATAGGGCTTATGTTTTTTGGAACAAAGCAGGAATTACTCTCTGGCTAAAATGGGCTCGTGAAGGAATATTGTAACGGGGCTCAATTACATTAAGCATGTTCTTAAAACCTGCGTTTTCCACTACAGAGTAAGGTGCTCGCTCACTCAGTACGCGCTGAAGGCTCGTTGGAAAATGGCCAAAGGGTCTTTTACACAGGACGCGGTATGCGCTGCGCTGGACCCTGGGCTCAGTGTTACCCTTCAGATACAAAGCGATTTGCGCTGCACCATACCAAGAGCAAAGTAGGTGGAGTTTTCAAAACTGCCCTTGCATACGTTCTATTTATAACAGTTCTTCTATCTAATAACGTGCAGGCCTGTTAATTGTATCGTACTGCTCAGGAAATTCCGACACAGTATAGTACTAGTCCATTTTGATTTCCGTGTTTGTTTGGATGCCCCGATCGATTGGTAAAGTGCACCCAAACACGAGACCTGTTGGTTATTGGAGGATTTTCTATTTCTGGTCTTTTAAACGCATTGGCCATTTTTTAAACGAGCCTTCAGCGCGTACTGAGTGAGCAAGCGCCTGACTAAGCAGCATAACATAAACATATAAGTTGGTGCTTTTTTCTTCTTCGGGGGTGTCAGGGGCGTTGCCTGTTACGTCGTTTGGGTTATTGGGCTACCTTGTTGAATGCATATCATTATATTTCACAATTCTTTTTTCCAAATATAATTAATTAGTCCAATGAACCGTTCGGTACATAGTGCGTACCGCGTACCGAACCGAAAGCCTCGTACCGAACGGTTCAATACGAATACGCGTATCGTTACACCCCTAATATATATATATATATATATATACTGTATATTATTTTTTTGCAAAGTTGTCACAAATCTGTTTTGAGCTTTGTCTTTATGGTGTATGGCGTGTACATTGATGAGGGAAAAAAGGAATTTAAGCAGGTTAACATAAGGTTGCAACAAAATGTGGGGGAAAAATGAAGGGGTCTGAATACTTTCACAAGGAACTGTATAAAATTGGGATTTGCTATGTGGGGAGCTCTGTGGCTTCAGGCTTTTAAGGTGGGGCACATGCAAAGCCTGCAAAATCAAATAACGAACAATGAAAAATTATATTGTAATTATATTGTAGCAATTAACAGTTATATCCATTGATAAACTGTAAAAGAAGTTGAGAGAGTCCTCTGTGATGAACACTAAAATGCTGATCAAAATCATTTTAGATTGTTGGCAGTGTGCAAAGCTACATCTGTCTGCATCAATTTATAAATCAAATGTAAGACTTTAAGACCTGCAAAAATAATTTAATGTTAATATATAATGTAATATAATGTTAATATAGTAAACTAAAATGACTGTAAAAACGTGATTCAATTACAGTTGAGATACAGGTCTTCACAAAAAAATATTTCTAATATGATAAACCTCACATTTCAGTCTATGAACCTTTTTTTTTTAAAGAAAAGAGATGAGTCAAAAGTATAAATTGTTATATTAACTTAAAACAGGGTTATATGGGCGGATGGGGGGCAACAATGAGCTCAAAACGATTCGGCTTATCACCAATGGTTAGTGAACAATTCAAAAAAAAATAAATAAAAAAAAATAAGGGTATGAATTCAATAATAAATGAGATTTACTCATGCATTTAAATGCTTGGGTGTGAATGTGCTCTGGAGATGTTTGCGGCTGTGACTCAACTAACCGGTAATGTCGCTTGATTTTGGCATCTGAGCTTCCAGAAAAGACTGCATCCATGGCCAGTTTCTGCTGCTCCGTCCTCTCGGCATGTCTCTGGATGACTTCATCTCGTCTGCTCTCGAGAGTTCAAGGGTTAAAACAGCACTTATAAGGACCACTAAATTAAAAGCAGCTAAATGATTCAGTGTAGTGCTGCCATCTGATGGTCTTGTGCATGCAATGACTCATTGATATGATTTTAGGTTTGTTTCCCCTTTAATAAAGTGCTTTTGATAACGTGTTCCATGAAAACAAGGTTTTTCACCTGAAGGTCAGGAAGCCGGTGTATATGAGAGGAAAGAAGATCATGCAGAGCAGCACTTTCCAGTGTGGATTCTCCACGGACAGCTCTCCACACCAGATCTGAGTCAGCAGAGCCTGAGAAAACAGCACAAATAACAGCGTTCACAGGTAACACTGAATTATTTTGAGCGTATGCTTTGAATGAATTGCTTACCTACCCTTTCACAGACTCCAAAAATATATATACTGTATATGCAATCTTTTAGACCACAAAACAACTTTGAAAGAGTACATAAATAAAACTCCATTAATAACAAAAGCAATCATTTGTATAAAAAAGTAAATCATAATAATACAATTAATAATAATAATGATAATAAATGTACAACCATTAATACTGTAAAGCAATAAACAAACAATGTAATATGTAATAAATGTAACAAAACAACAATGTGTATAATATTAATAATAATAGCTAACTAATATTATTGTACACATTATTGTTTTATCTATGCAATATAATAATAACAATAATAATAAGATTACATAATAACATCTTTATGTAATATTTATAATGAATAACTATTCTCAAATATTCTTTTATATTTATTACTCTGTCAAAAACATAAAATACAAATAGTTCAGACTGGTAATTATCACCAACATCATCATCATATAATAATCCTTATACATAAATAATATGAATTAATAATAATAATATTAACTTTATATCACATTAAAAAAATTGATTTGCTCTTTAAGATTTGTGTAAAGATGCATTGCTCTTTAGAAAAAAATAATCTAACTAAAACTAGTGCATATTGGTTACTAAATACACAAAATAATTCATGATATTGGTAATATTAACATATATGATTAAATGTTAATGTATATGATATTCATACTGTATATATGGCACACATCGCACCATTCTGTGATACTTTTGCATATTTTTTTAATTAAATATTTTCATATTTCTCAGTAAGAAAACAAAGGACTGGTTTGGGAAATGGGAAATTATGCATTTAGCAGACACTTTTATCCAAAGCTACTTACAGTGCATTCAGGCTAACATATTTTACCTAACATGTGTTCCCTGGGATTCGAACCCACAACCTTGCGCTGCTAACGCAAAGCTCTACCACTCGAGCCGCAGGAACACTTTTTCTGGCAGTGGATCTGGTTTGTTCACCTGGACTCCTGAGTGAGCGATGAAGCTCTTAGCGTCGGCCTGGAGCGCGAGCCACAGACAGGTGCTTTTGCCCCACGACGGAGAGACGCGGATCAGCAGCTTCTGCGCCCGCTGTGCATCCACGCTGTGACACTCGCTGAACACACCTGGGACAGGAAGACACCAGCACAGGGTTAAAGGTCACAGCTCTGCTCAGAGGACATGAGGCGATGTGTGTCGGCTCGTACCGATGGCTTGTTTCTCGTAGTGGCTGGCCAGTTCTCTCATTTCCTTTGCCTCTTCGCTGTCGTCCTCTCCGCTCTCCTGTGCCAGCTTCCTCAAGATCTTACTGGCAGCCAGAGCGGCTGCGATACAGTCTCTGCACTGCAAACACAACACACACACACACACACGCGCGTTTTTTTCTGTGAATTGTGGGGACTTTCCATAGACTTCTATTACTTTTACACTGACCAAACGGTAGTTTCTATCCCCGAAGCCTAAACCTACCCCTTACAGAAAACCTGTTTGCATTGTTACACTTTCAGATAAACATCATTTACTATGTTTTTATATTTTTTCCCTTCATGTGGACCGCAGGCCAGTCTGACAATGTCAAAACTTTCAGGTTTTACTATCCTTGTGGCGACATTTGGTCCACACAATGTAGCATAAACAAGCACACAGTACACACACTAACACACATGTACAGTAGATAGAAATAGCTCAATCTATGCATATGCAGGCAACGTCACGTCCTCAAGCCTCACTCGTGGCATTATTTAGAAGAAGACAACAAAGTTAAGTGTGTGTACTTCTTACATGTTTAGTTGGTAAAATAAATGTGGTTAATCTTCCAGGTCTGGGTTTGGCTTCCAATGGGTTTGGCTAAAAAACCCATTTGGTTTCATCTGTACTTCTAGGTACTTATACTGTATTGACTGGGTTAAATAGAATCGCATTACTAAAAAGAGACTTAAATACAGTTTTCCTTGAATAAAATTAGACTAAATGTCATCAGTTTTCGTCGACTAAATCTAGACTTAAATATTAATGGATAATTCTGACTAAAAAAAGACTAAAATGCTCAGACTTTTAGTTGACTGAAACTTGACTCGACTAAAAGGAGTATAAACTAATAAAAACTAAAATGACACTTTCACACAAAGACTAGACTAAAACTAAAATTAAAACAGGCCGCCAAAAAACAACCGATTCCTATAGAACTGTCAGCAGCTGAACTGCAGCTCAAACTATTTCAAATACAGCGAATTAATTATTTCCATTTTAATTGAGCCGTGGCTCTTCATATTAATGAAGTGTTTCATTAGTCAGCAGTAAACCGGTTGCCTCACCTGAATATGTTCTGAGATTTGTGTTGGATGTTATCTTTGGATCCGTTTCGATTGATTATTAATGATAAACGAAGCGTTCATAAAGGATGCTGTACCTGCTCCCAGCCGATCTCTGCCAGTTCTGTGTTATTCTGTACGACGGCCCAGAGGAACAGATCCCGTCCCGGGTCCCAAACTGTGTCTGGGATCCACTCTTCCCCCGAACACGGCAGATCCACTAAACCCTTGGAAGGCACCTGAGAGACGACCAGAAAAATATAATGAAAGGTGAATGATTCTCACAAAGCCTATCAAACACATGTCCTGGTCAAAAATAAATAAATTCAATTATATTATTATTAGGGCCTCTGAGATTTTTTGGCATCTTTACATAATTTTTATTGCAATTTATAATCCATTTTCTTTTCATAATCAGTAAATTTTTTTTTTTTTGGTCTTACTTTCAAGTAAAAAAATGACATGTTAAGATGAAAAGGCTAAAACTGCTAAAACATTTCCAGAAGTGTTATTGTTCATGAAAACTAAAACGAATACAAATAAAATATCAATATTTAAGTTACAGCTAAAAAAAAGTAAATATGCAGGTGCTTCTCGATAAATTAGAGTGTAGAGGAAAAGTTTTTTTCAGTAATTCAACTCAAATTGTGAAACTCATGTATTAAATAAATTCAGTGCACACAGACTGAAGTAGTTTAAGTCTTTGGTTCTTTAAACTGTGATGATTTTGACTCACATTTAACAAACACACCAATTAACGATCTCAACAAATACTTAATAAGACCAATAAAAAACATATAGTGAATTGTTGGTCTTCTGAAAAGTATATTCATTTACTGTACATGAACTCAATACTTGGTAGGGGCATCTTTTGCTTTAATCACTGCCTCAATTTGGCATGGCATGGAGGTGATCAGTTTGTGGCACTGCTGAGGTGGTATGGAAGCACAGGTTTCTTTGACATTTGCCTTCAGCTCATCTGCATTGTTTGGTCTCTTGTTTCTCATCTTCCTCTTGATAATAGCCCATAGATTCTCTCTGGGGCTCAGGTCTGGTGACCAACACCATGGTCATTTAACCAACTTTTGGTGCTTTTGTCAGTGTGAGCATGTGCCAAATCCTGCTGGAAAATGAAATCAGCATCTTCAAAAATCTGCTCAGCAGAAGGAAGCATGAAGTGCTCCAAGATTTCTTGGTAAATGGGTGCAGTGATTTTGGTTTTCAAAAAACACAAGGGACCAACATCAGCAGTTGACATTGCACCACAAATCATCACAGACTGTGGAAACTTAACACTGGACTGCAAGTAACTTGGGCTATGAGCTTCTCCACCCTTCCTCCAGACTCTAGGACCTTGGTTTCCAAATGATACACAAAACTCGCTCTCATCAGAAAAGAGGACTTTGGACCACTAGGCAACAGTACAGTTTTTATTCTATTTATCCCAGGTAAGACGCCTCTGACGTTGTCTGTGGTTCAGCAAATTCCTCGAAACGTCTGTGTGTGGTGGCTCTTGATGCCTTGACCCCAGCCTCAGTCCATTCCTTGTGAAGTTCACTCAAATTCTTTCGATTTCGCTTCACAATCCTCATAAAGCTGCGGTTCTCTCTTGTTGGTTGTTCTTCCTCTCAACTTTCCGGTAACATGCTTGGATACAGCACTCTGTGAACAGCCAGCTTCTTTGGCAATGAATGTTTGTGGCTTACCCTCCTTGTGAAGGGTGTCAATGATTTTAGAGACAATTTTGAAGGCTCGGGAAACCTTTGCAGGTGTTTTGAGTTGATTAGCTGATTGGCATGTCACCATATTCTGATTTGTTAAGATCTTGAATTGTTGTTTTTTTTTTAAATGTGAGTCAAAATCATCACAATTAAAACAACCAAAGACTTAAACTATTTCAGTCTGTGTGCACTGAATTTATTTAATACACGAGTTTCACAATTTGTGTTGAATTACTGAAATAAATGAACTTTTCCTTGACATTCAAATTTATTGAGAAGCACCATGTTAGATTAAAAAACAACAAACAAAACCTGAAACACTTTTCAAATCTGAAATAATGATTTGGCAACAAACTGAAGTTGAAGTATTAAAATCGCTAAAACTAAAACTGAAATAAAAATAAAGCTAAATATAAATATTAAAAAAATGTGCATAAAAACATGACACATGGAGATTAAATAAAAGAAAATATAAATATTAGCTCACAAACTTGAAATGTTTCTCTTGAAATTGTACATTTTAAATGAACTTAAGTTTAAGTTGAAGTGCTAAAATTACTAAAGCTAAAGTAATAAAATAAAAAATAAAGCTAAATAATATATATATATATATATATATATATATATATATATATATATATATATATATATATATATATATATATATACAATGAATAAAACAGGAGGGGGGGCTCATACTAATTTAAAACTATTAATAATTAACTATTATAATAAAACAATTAAAACTACAATGAAAATGGACATAAAATAAAACAATGACCATTTTATTAATACAATTAATAGCAATTAATACTAAATACTTTATTGTTTAAATGTATTCTTATTTATGTCTTTGTTGCGGAGGTGTTTCTGATGTGTGTTCTTGAACTTGCCGCTAAACGGACATCATCTTCAGTCATCTTGTAGCGCGACGGGATGTATAACGGTTGAGTGAAACTCCCCAGCAGGTGGCGCACTTCTTCAGCCACGTGACTCAAGGAGATCTTTGGGCTTCCAGGCGCTGGATCTTGACCCCTGTGGACTTTTCCACCTTGGACTCGTTTGGCGAGTTTGCGCAGAAACAAGCAGGCGGGAAGATGGGCGTAAAGCTCACAGAGCCTGTCCTCATGCTCCAGAAACTTCCTCACACACACGCCATTCTCCAGCAGGAGCCGCACAAACTCAGGTTTGTCGCCCACCAGCGCAGAAAACATGGCCGGATGCAGATCACAGGACTGAGACGGGAAAGATGGGGAAAAACCACCACAACTCAGCTATAGTGCATTGATGACTTCTAAGCAGACTAAACCTTTAAAAAACCTTTAACACTTGCTAAACTGAAATGAAATAAAATATTTCATATCTATTTGCCAAAGCAACATTTCTCATTCTCATTTAATTTAAATACTAAAATTAAATAAACTAAAACTAAAAAATTAATGCAACTATACTGTATAAATGTTAATAATAATAATGAAAACAGACAATAATATTATTAAATTCGTGGCTAACACTGAAACAATAAAAAAATAAAAATAAAAAATAAAAAACGTTTTATATCTAGTTGCCAAGATAAAATTTCTTATTTTCATTTGAAGTTGAAGTAATAACTAAACTAAATAAACTAACTAAATAAATATATAAATAAAAAATGTAACAACACGCAACAAATTTACATAAACAATAACTAAGATTCTAAAATACTTAAATACAAAAAATACTTGAAATAAAATGAAAATAAAATAAAATAAAATAGAATATTATATTATTATTGCCGTGCCAATATTTCTATTTAATTTTTATGCAAACATAATTTTAACGATACTAAAATAGCACTGGTTCTGAGTTTGGATTACAGTAAGAACAGAAGTTTGCAGTGCCCAAACGTGTGTATTTCAGCACATGTGAATGAGCATGATTTGGTTATTTAACCCACGGTCCACTGGCTCTCCTCGGTGAAGATCTCGCTCTCGGCGATGTCCACTCGGTTCCAGGCCACGGCGAGCTCCAGCTGTCTCTCCCATGACTGTTGTCCTGCATGCTCATCGCTTCTGGAGGCTGAAGAGCAATGACACTTTTGATGATGTCAATGATGTCTTTAGATGGGTTTTAACAATACTTAATTGTTTGTAATGGAAAAAACCTCAAGTGTTTCTAGGTCAAGTTCAGGTCTGAAGTCAAGACACCAATCATTTTTGGTAACGGTTTTCTATAAGTTTTATAAAATGTGCTACAGGACCATGTTGCAATTGTTAACTAAAAGTATTAAAAATAGTTTTTTGGTAATAGAAATAAAGCTGAAATTAAATAGAAATATAAGATGAAAATGTAAACTTAAAGGGGGGGGGTGAAATGCTCGTTTTCACTCAATATCCTGTTAATCTTGAGTACATATAGAGTAGTACTGCATCCTTCATAAATCCAAAAAGTCTTTAGTTTTATTATATTCATAAGAGAAAGATAGTCTGTCCCGATTTTTCCCGGAAAAACATGACCGTCTGGAGGCGTGACGTGTGGGCGGAGCTAAAGAATCACGAGGGCCAGTAGGCTTTTGCGTTGAGAGCATGTGGAAGCTGTGTCAGCTGTGAAGGCTGAAACTGAACGAGAGCAGCAGCAGCAATGACTCGCTCCGAGCGGGGCTTGAACCCGGGTCTCTGATGGGAGGCAGATGCACTAACAATGAGGCAGAGATATTTGAAGCAGTTTTACTCACCGCCTGTGGTTCCAACACATGATCGTGACCCTTTTTCCTTGGGATTGCATCATCCTTAAGAAATAAACGATACGCAAATCCGTCGTCAAATTGGGCCTTGTTTGTAAAACAAGCGTCTTCGAAATGCAGGGAACAAACACAAACACTTGCACAACTCCGTTGATGCTCTGTAAAAATAAACTCCATCCACTGGTCCCTTAATGCTGTTTCTCTTTAGGTAATCTGTGCAGGGTTGTCTTGCCCTGGCAACCAAAAACACACTTCTTTTGTGACATTTGGCGACGCTCTCGCTCTGATCAGTGAAGTCTGTTGTGCTCTCAGTGCTCTTCTATACGGGAGCGCGCTCTTCCGGCAGAAGTGCCTCAGGACCCATATAAGGAAATTCCGCTCCATCTAACGTCACACAGAGCCATACTCGAAAAAAACTTTCAGAAACTTGTGACAAACCGGAAGGAGTATTTTTGGAACAGAAATACTCCTTCAAATGTACAACTTAATTTTTGAAACTTTGTCCATGTTTAGCATGGGAATCCAACTCTTTAACAGTGTAAAAAACTCAGTATGCATGAAATAGCATTTCACCCCCCCTTTAAAATTTGTAATTAGAATATATATATATATATGTATTGACGACAAAGTCAAAAAACAAAAATAAGTAAATTAAATTATATTTTGTACAAAGAAAATAACTTCTATCAGACCTTTGATTTTATTAAAAAAATTTTTTTAATTCTGATATATTTTCATGCCAATTAATAAGCCATTTTCTTATGATTATTAATTCGATACCATTGTTTTTGCCTTTTTCTCCAGAAAAAGAATCTTAATTTAGATCAGAAGCCAGGACAAAATACTTTTAAGACTTTGTTTGCATAGATGCATGAAACCTTCCCAGTAATGTCGTCATTGTTAAAGAAATGATTAAAATCATTGAATGAAAGCTAAAAAAAAAAGAGTATTGAAATATTAGATGAAAAAAATTTAACATTTTAACTACTAAAATTACTAAAACTTAAATAAAACAAATTAAAGAATATAAATATCTAAAAATATATTCTAAGAATTCTTTACAAAAATGATAAAAATTCCAAAAGTAAAAAAAAAAAACTGAATTAAAATGAAAACTGAAAATAAAAAAAGCTAATTCAGAATAATATATACATATATTGCCTATAGGGATTTCCTGGTTTATTAAATCATACTCAACTAAAAGAAAATATAAGGCTATGAGGCTTTACTTCAAACAAAATATAATTTATATGTAGATTTCATTCAAAAATAATTAATTTAAACATCTTTTTTGTTCTGCATTGAAGTTCTTCATTGGTCACAAGCATCTAATGCAAAGACAAGTCAACTGTGTTTATAAGCGACTGTGTGTTATAGTATTCAGTGCTAAGTAAAGCTACATAAATCTCCTTAGCATTTCAGAGATGTGTCATCCATCACCATAACTCAAGCACTAAGAGCTTCCTCAATCAGAGACGCTTGCAGACTCTCCAGGGAGGAGGATGTGCTCAAGCCCTTCTGTTTTTCTGCAAGAACCTGATATACTGTACCTTTTCTAGAACCCATCAGGCATGTTTACTACACAGCATTTAGCTTGAGTGATTTTAAATAACATGAAGAATAACGTTGATGAGGTTTTTGATTCAAGACACTCAGTGCAGCCATTAGTTACAGATCCAATACCAGTATAATCCAGTTACACGCTGCCCGGAAAAACAAGTTCAATTCATCGATCTCCAGAGGAGGAACTGCAGAGACTGGAGCATGTGCTTTTTAAATGTGATATTCATACTCATACCTTTCAGCAGAGCCTGTAGAATGGCAACATCAACGTCATAGTTTTTATCCTCGTCAATCCGAAACACAGTGAGCAGATGAGGCATTCGGATGATGTCCTGAATCTAAAGAAAGACAAAAATAAAGACACATATTCACTGCTTAAGATGCATGTGTATCATGAGACTTCTGAGAGAACTCATATTTTATATAATGTACATTACACGCACACACACACACACACACACACACACACACATATACATATATATATATATATAAACACATTACATTATATATAATTTAAAACTAATATTTAATTTAACCATTAATTCTGCATTATTTAAATCATATTTAATGAAATATTGATGTCATTTATATATTATTTTACACAATGTTTACTTTAAACTAGATAAATAGTTTAATTCAGATTGATTAATGAATTTATTTAATATTCATTAAAATAATCGGTTCATTGGTTCATGAATCAGACAACAGTTTACACAAGTGTTTAAAAGATTACGGTCAGTAATTTAATTAATACTTGTAATTACTAATACACTATGTTATTTTTTACACATTGTGTAACAATGACTGGATGAGTGTTATAATGTATTAACTGTGTTAATAAGGTACATTACAAGTTATGATTAAAGTATTAACTACTTATACATAAATGCTTTAAGTAAAGTGTTATCGAGACTTAATTAAGAGTCATAATTTAAAAAAATCACTCAAACTTTGTTATGGAATTAAAACCATTTTTCATATTTTATCCAATGAAATGTATGTTTCTGTCTGTTACCTTCTTGGTCCACTCAATGACCTGCACCTCAGTGAAGCTTTTGTACTCTTGTCCAAAAAACCTCTTCATGAGCTGGTTGATAAGCACCAGGGTGACCTTTGACACGGGCAGAGCTGCCACCTGAGCGATGACGTCCGCCAGGCGTCCAGAGCCCTCCAGCACCACACACGGCGTGTGTTTCAGCATCGCGTTGTAGATGGTCTGTGAAGACATATGTCGATCAAACCCAATGAAAGAACATGTCACTGTCATCTATGAAGAGGATGACTTTAAAATCTCACGTTTAGTGTTCCTGGACCACCGTCCAATACCACACAGACCACCGGTATGGTCCCTCCACTCTCTGATGGACAGACAACACACACACACACACACACACTAGTGAACAGCATTAAAGAGCCATGAAATCAAACATTCTGTGGCTTTTATTCATAATTCTGAGGTCAAAGTGTGCCATAAATACTACTTTTGTGGCAGATATTTGTCCAGATCAAAGGCTATTTGATATATTTGGTTTGATATGCCCTGTCTAAACTTCCTGTGTAAACAGGAAATACATTCACGCAGGAGAGAAAACTGCTTTTCATGTTGGGCTTTACAGTAAATGAGCTGTCAAATACCAATCACGCAAGCAAACACGTTCCTTTGTGCGTATGAAAGCCACTGCCGGTCTGCTGACCTCTGACCTTTGTCTGTCTGTTTACTATTCATCTCTATAGTGCTGAGGAGTAACTAACTAAAGTTGTGTGACAGCATTATAGTAGAGCTGATTCATTTAGTGAATCGTTCATTCCAGTGACGTGGTAAAAAAACAACCTATACAGTGTGTATATATCTACAAAATGTTCTTTTAAAATTTCTATTAATCTGTGAATCATGAAAAGTAAAATGCATCACAGTTTCCACAAACATATTGTGCAGCACAACTGTGTTCAACATTGATAATAATCAGAAATGTTTCTCGAGCAGTAAATCATCATATTTTCATGATTTCTGAAGATCATGTGACACTGAAGACTGGAGGAATGATGCAGAAAATAGAGCTGTGCATCACATGAATAAACTATTTTTTTAATATATTAAAATTGCAATAATATTTCTGCTTCATTTGTATTTTTAGTCAAATAAATACAAACTTGGTGAGCAGAAGAGGCTTCTTTCATAAACATTACACAGGGTTACAGACACCTAACTTTTGAACTGATATTGATGGATATTGTACAATATTAAAATATATCTGAAATGAGTAAATGTTGTAAAGCTTCCTCAAGACTGCACCTCTGTTTCCCAGCGACTGCTGAGAGATGAGTTTCTCCAGACGGGCTCGCAGCTCAATCTCAACTCCATAATATCCTTGAGTCCCATCATCCACCAGCAGGAAGTGAGTGTGATTGATATCAAGACAGGAGAGACGGCCCTGACCCTGCTCGTCCAGAGCGTAGTACGCTGGGAAACTACCCTGGAAAAGACAGAAGATGAGATCCCAGAAGATTAACTACAAGGGGTTCGAGAGTTGATGAAAAGCTATTAATTAAATGACACCCTGGACCACAAAACCAGTCTTTAGTGTCATTTTTCAAAATCTGAATGCTGAACAAATATGATTTCCATTGATGTTTGGTTTATTAGGATTGGACAATATTTGGCCGAAATAAAATTTTTTGTAAAAAATTTTTTTGTAAATTTTAAAATTTTTTTTTTTTTTGAAATTTGCCATTAAAGTTGTCCAAATGAAGTTCTTAGCAATGCATATTACTATTTAAAAATGTAATTTTTATATATTTACTGTAGGGAATTTACAAACATGGAACATGATCTTTACTTAATATCCTAATGGTTTTTGGCATACAAGAAAAATCGATAATTTTGAACCATACAATGTATTTTTTGGCAATTGCTACATATATACTCTAGCGACTGAAGACTTTTTTTGTACTCCAGGGTCAAAAATTATAAAAATGTAAAATTTAAATAAATATATATATTTTTTTAATAAAAAAGCTTCTAAAAAATGTATTTTTAAAAAAAAATGAGAAAAAAGATGTTTTTAAATGATTGAAATATGAGCTTAAAGTAAATATTTTAGCACGTAGGGTTTGGCCGACCAAATCATGAGGAAATGATCTGACCTCAGGATGGACGAGTGCGTGTCGGTTGTGAATGACCCCCCAGGGTGCCACACCGATGACGACGATCTGCCCCTCCATCAAACCGCTGCTGAGGGTGTAATCTCGCACGGCCATGCCCACGTGCTTCATCACACCGGCGTGTGTCCCACCTGTCAGGATCCACGCACCTGACACACAGAAGGCATTGTAGATTAGCCTCAGCTTAAACAAGCACGTCAACAACACAAACAATCAGAAACTGGTTCTGCAGCTTGTGCCAGATGGGTTTGTGACGGTTGCACACACATGCTTTAATTCTCTCATTTCCAGTCAGGGTCATTGAAAGCCATCTATATTTAGTATTTAAGGCATCATTTGAAATCATTTTTGCCGATGTTGTTCAATGGCTGCATGTGTTTTATTTTTTTTAATGTTTTTTAGTGTTTAATGTATGCATGCATGCATTTTATTCATAAAAATAAAAGCATCACTTCCCAACTGAACTAAATAAATAATGCAACATAGGCAACATTTATCAGTTTTGTTTAGTTTAAGTTTCTAAAACATAATTTTTATTAAACTGCAAAAACATTAAAAACTACTAAAATTTTTATTAAATTGTAAATTTAAAGTTTGAAATAATTCAGATTTTTTTTAAGGTTTGAAAGAAGTCTCTTCTGTTCAACAAGGCTGCATTTATTTGATCAAAACTAAAGTAAAAACAGTAATATAGTGTTATATAATCACAACTTAAAATTCTAAGTTTTCTATGTGAATATATTAAAAAATGCATTTTATTTCTGTGATGCGCAGCTGTCTGTTCAGCATCATTCCTCCAGTCTTCAGTCTCACATGATCTTCAGAAATCAATATATAAAATCTCCTGATTTGCTGCTTCATAGTTTTGTGGAAACGTTAATATGTTCCTGATACAAACAATTAGGCAGTTTAGATGTGCTTTATACAGTACATACTGCCCTGCACGAGTATGCTGAATATATGAGACTAAATTTGAACATACTGCTGTAATTTCAAGTAGAGATTTCACATTTCAATCCCGGCCCTTTGGCAAGCTTCTGTACCTGTGGTCTGGGCGACTTTGATGAGGCCCCGACGAAACTTGTCCTTCAGGTGAGTCTTTATGCAGAAGTTTTTGGCTCCGCCGGTCACTGATATCAGCAGGTTTGGTGAACGCAGCTTCCAGTGTTCGGTCATCAGCTGGAACAGATTCTCAGAGGACGTGTCCGACGACACCCGAACATACTAAACACACCACAGAAGCCCTTCTATGAGTTCACATATATAATTCCCCTGCAGTGAATGGGTGCCGTCAGAATGAGAGTCCAAACAGTTGATGAAAACATCACAATAATCCACAGCAATCCAGTCCATCAGTTAACATCTGGAGAGGCCAAGAGCTGCGTGTTTGTAGGAAACAAATCCATTATTAAGACATGTAAAACCTTCGCGTCTGACCAAAATACGAATCCATAATCCATAACAACGCTTCCTTCAGTGAGAAAATCATCTGGTCTGAATCAGGAGAGAAATCTGCACAGATCAAGCAACGTTTACAAACCAAAACAGCTTTAAACAAATATGCGGCTAGATTTTAATGTGAGAGAGAACTGGAGGAGGACTTTTTCACTGGAGGAAGTGTTATTATGGATTATGTTTTCACATTTTGAACTCAGTTTGAAGTTAAAACGTCTTAATGGTGGATTTGTTTTTTCACAAACACACAGCTTTTCACTTCTCAAGATGTTATCTGATGGACTGGAGTGCTGTGGATTATTGTGATGTTTTTATCAGCTGTTTGGACTCTCATTCTGATGGCACCCATTCACTGCAGAGCATCCATTGATGTGACACTGATGCAATGCTACATTTCTCCAAATCTGACGAAGAAACAAACTCATCTACATCTTGTATGCCCTTCGGGTGAGGACATTTTCAGCTAATTTGCACTTTGGGGTGATTGAACTATTCTTTATTTATCCATAATACACTGGAGACATCATTTTACCTTCCCAGTTTTCTGTCCAAGTCCTCCAAAGCTGATATCTCCAAAGGCATCGGTGGGCACCTCTCTGACATGTCTGTGTTTGTCCCACTGCTCCCCCATATAGTCCTCCGGTTTGATGGCCTCATCGCAGTGCTGGATCTTTGGGTAACCACACTTACAAATCCCCTCCCTGTCAACAGTAATCCACGTTATCCACACATGAGTTACAGCACATACTGTCCAAACTACACACAGAATCCAGCAGGAGAGTATACACGTGATCTTTAGCTGACCGCTTGTCAACCGCATCATTTCTGTGACTTATACTCATCTAAAGTAAAGTAAAGTGAGAAGTAACAAACTGAATTAAACATCATATTTTTAAATAGAAAGACTGAAACTGTATTTTTGAGTTAATTGTACTTCAATAATATTTTCTGTTCAGTATTTAAAGTGTATGACTGACACCATTAATATTTGAAATACACAGAATAACTTTAAAAAGCATAGTTCAGCTAAATATACAATGTGCATTTTTTATTTTGCAGCGATAAAAATCATCTTTCGCTTTCATTGCATGGAAAACAGCAGCTCAGATATTCTGTTCAGATAATCATTTGTGTCAAAAAGTCATACAGGTTTGGATGAGTAAATTTTTTTTTTTTAAAGTTTTTGTTAATACAACACTAAATGAAACCCTTTGTTTTGTATGTGGATATTGCTATTCACCTGCTTTAATCTTGTGTTATTTTTTTGTTTTATGTTAACACTTCACATATGCTTTGATACAACAACGCTTGCTCCTGCACTACTTGCTTTGTTAGGATGAATAAGCAAAAGAGTGTGTTTTAACATCAAGCGGAGATGAGACAAAAGTCAATTTTGAGTATGGTTATATATTTGATAAACCAGGTTTTTATGGTTCATTTAATGAGATACGCTGAGAATACGAAGCTCAGTTTTTTTTTTTTTTTTTTTTTGACTAATCCAAACTAAGCTAAAATATGCAATTTGGTGCAGATGCTGATATTTATATGGCCAAAAAGAGATGAAATCCTGAGGCTTGTAATGTAAATCACTGTGATCTTTATAACAGCACAGCAGATACTTATATTTAATGATATAAATATATGTCGTCACTCTATATCTCCAATAATAGGTTTCAGTAAGATTATATTTATAGATGAATCAATGCACTCAAATGATGACTGAGAGATGAGCAAGTAACTAAACACTCAGAAGATGTGAGATGTTCTGGAGGCTTGTGAAGATCATTACTCCACAGAGGAACAATGAAAGCAAAGCTTCGGGAAAAAACATTCCTAAAAAGATCCTGACGATTAGATTTGTGATTATACTAAAAGGATAAGCTATCTATCAGGTGACTGAAGCCATGGAGTAAATCGTGAGAAAAGTTTTTTTTTTTTGTTGATATCAAATACAGTAGTCTTCCAAGGGTTAATTCCCCAGTGTGATGGAGTAAAGGTTATAAGACACGCTCATACCTGCCATCCTCCACATAGAAGCAGCACTCTTTCTTCTTGATGTTTTCTCTGATCCAGGAGGCGAGCGAGCAGCGCTGGAAGGAGGGAGACAGAGACAGATAATGGCCTTTAACGGCGCTCACAGCGAGCGTTTGCACCAGGGTCGGCTCCTCCACTGCCTCACCCATGCTTGTGACAGAGACAGTGAGAGTGAATGAGAAGTGCAGATGCACGGGACGGGGGAGGGAGGGAGGGAGGGCATGGACAGGATGGGCTACAATGCATTTGCTGTTGCGCTGAAAAACTGCACTGCTGCAGTGGTGATGTCAGACACAGAGACGGAAGCATTACTGGAATCTGGAGTAGAGAGTGAAAGCCTCATTTAAAGAGCTTAACTCAGTGGTATTTTACTATCACCATAGTTTTATTAATAAATTTATTTTATATGTATTTCTTTTATATTCTTATGTTTACGTTTATATTTTCTGTTTTTATTAAAAATTTTAAGTTTTAGTACAGTAGCTTTGTTGTGTTTTTGTCTTTTTTTTAAATGATGGGCAAAACATAAGATCATAAAATAAGATTACGTTTTTTATTTCAGTTGAAGTTTATTAATATTTCAAGAAGTGTTATTATTAAAATTAAACCCTTTTTTTAACACTTAATATTAGTTGCAAAGTCATCATTTATCATTTTAAAATTATATAAAAATAATCTCAGCAAAAACTCACAACAAAATTATTATAAGTGCATTTGAAATGAAAATGGTAAATTTAAAAATAAGGACAAACCCCAATTTAAAAACTATAATATTATGTAAATTATACTAAAACATTGATTTCTGGAAAACGTTTATTTATTTATTTAAAAACAGTATCTTAAAACAGAATCAATTTTGTGAATATCTACTTTTTTTTTTTTTTTGCTGTTTCATGAATTGTTCTATATATATTTTTTATAAACCTTTTTTTTTTTTTTTGCACTATGTCTCACCTTTTCGATGTTTAAGAATAAAGTTGTCAGATTTCCTAACTGGATGTTGCTGATATCCTTTGGGTGTACTTTCTCTCCTAGTGCACACAGCATTTCTGCAATCAAAACATATTACTTTTTTGCATAAAAGCACATTTGCAAGTAAAACTCATCTTATTCTTCAAAGTCCACACAGGCTGTGCTCTTGTGTTCTCACAGTGAAACTGAATGCAGTGGATCAAAGACATCTTTCTAGCCTGTTTACACAGACTAACAATTAAAAAAAGAAAAACAGTTATAGCCTCTTCCTGTATAAAATAAACAAACATATATAGAAAAAGTGTTACTTTAGCACAACCAAGAAAGAAACTTTTGCAGATTTTTAAAGTAATATATAATACAATATTACAGAAGAATAAAACTGACTTCAGCTGCTTGCATTTTTCAGATACTTTTACCTCAAAGAATGTTTTCACTTCTCTCCTTGATGTGGAGTTGGTAAAGTTCTCTTATTTCTCATATAATCAACATTATATGTTCTGACTGGGTTTTACATTCTAGGAAACAGAAGAAAATAAAACTCTAAAAGCTTGACGGTTTTGATGTTTGCTTTTTTTTCACAGATGTATACTAGTAGTCACCAAAACAAGTTGCCACAGTAATGGTCACCAAGTGCAACTCTAAGTGGCAGAAATGCAATTCTTTACATGACGATCAGATTACATTATCATTGAGAAAAGCATGACTGCTGAAATGGACTGACATGCTCTGACATGACATGCGTGACTATTTTTATGGTGCTTTTGTCCTATTCAAAGCTTCAAAACTCTAAATGCAATTGCATGACTTTATACTGTCAAAAACTCTATTTATATTCAACACATCCGATAAACTACAGACATTTATTAAATAACAAGTCCCATATTTTATAAACAATCTATTTTTATTTATCATTAGGATATTAAGTAAAGATACTTATTTTAAGTAAAGATATTTTCCTACCGTAAATATATCGAACATTTCATTTTTGATCAGTAATATGCATTGTTAAGAATTAATTTTGAATTTAAAGGTGATTTTCCCAATATTTAGATTTTTCTGCACCCTCAGATTCCACATTTTCAAATAGTTGTAGCTCGATCAAATACTGTCCTCCTAACAAACCATACATCAATGGAAAGATTATCTATTCAGCTTTCATATATAACTAAAAAATTACACTTAAGACTGTTTTATGGTCCAGGGTCACAAATGTATAACAACTATATATAATTGAGAATAAAGCAATTTTTTGTGTGTGTAATTTTGTTTGTGTTTTGTCATTTTTATTAGTTTTGAATTAGTTGTATTAGTTTATTAGTTTTAGTATATGGTGTATTAGTTTATGGTTTCTGACCGCATCACAGCACAGCACAGAGACAGTGCTCATTAAGATAATAAATAATATTCACATAAATTATGATTCTGGCAAAATGTCACATACTTCTAGAAAGACTGGAAAACTGGGTTTGGCTTTCTGGGATGGTACTCAAATGGTTCAGATCATACTTAGAAGGGAGAGGCTATCATGTGAGTATAGGAGAGTCTAAGTCTAAGTGGACGTCCATGACATGTGGAGTCCCACAAGGCTCAATTCTTGCACCGCTCTTGTTTAGCCTGTATATGCTCCCACTCAGTCAAATAATGAAAAAGAACCAAATTTTATATAATAGTTATGCTGATGATACACAGATTTACCTAGCCTTATCTCCAAATGACTACAGCCCCATTGACTCCCTCTGCAAATGCATTGATGAAATTAATAGTTGGATGTGCCAGAACTTTCTTCAGTTAAACAAGGAAAAAACTGAAGTCATTGTATTTGGAAACAAAGATGAAATTTTAAAGGTAAATACATACCTTGACTCTAGGGGACAAACAACTAAAAATCAAGTCAGGAATCTTGGTCTGATTCTGGAGACAGACCTTAGTTTCAGTAGTCATGTCAAAGCAGTAACTAAATCAGCATACTATCATCTAAAAGACATTGCAAAAAATTAGATGTTTTGTTTCCAGTGAAGACTTGGAGAAACTAGTTCATACCTTTATCACCAGCAGGGTGGACTATTGTAATGGGCTCCTCACTGGCCTTCCCAAAAAGACCATTAGACAGCTGCAGCTCATCCAGAACACTGCTGCCAGGATTCTGACTAGAACCAGAAAATCTGAGCATATCACACCAGTCCTCAGGTCCTTACACTGGCTTCCAGTTACATTTAGGATTGATTTTAAAGTACTTTTACTCGTTTATAAGTCACTAAATGACCTAGGACTGAGATATATTACTGATATGCTCACTGAATACAAACCTAACAGAGCACTCAGATCAATAGCATCGAGTCAGTTAGAAATGCCAAGGGTTCACACAAAACAAGGGGAGTCTGCTTTTAGTTACTGTGCCGCCCGCAGTTGGAATCAGCTTCCAGAAGAGATCAGATGTGCTAAAACATTAGCAACTTTTAAATCTAGACTCAAAACCCATCTGTTTAGCTGTGCATTTACTGAAGGAGCTCTGTGCGATGTCCGAGCTGATTGCACTGTATTTTACATATTGACTGTATTTTATGTAAAAATTCAATTTTTAACTCTTTTAAATTCATTTTAAATAAGTACATTTTTAAATCGTTTAAAAAATTTTGACATTACTGGTATTATTTTCTTCATGATTATTTTACTTTTATGTAAAGCACTTTGAATTACCATTGTGTACGAAATGTGCTATATAAATAAACTTGCCTTGCCTTAGTAGACATTATGTATATTTCTATTAACAGTTATAAGATGCAAATTTAAAGAAAGAAAATACTAAAACATTAATTAAAAATTAAAATGAAGAAACAAAAATCTAAAAACGAATTGAATTAACCATTGTGTGTGGGTTTGTGTAAAAAAAAAATTGCTACATATATTAAATTAAAATTAAATTTATGCATTTATCCAAAGCACCTTACACCTTACACCTTATTCAAGCTATCAATTTCAATCATCATGTGCTCCCGGGGAATCGAACCCCCTTGATAACGCAATGCTCTACCACTTGAGCTACAGGAACATATATGTTTATGTATGCATGTGTAAGATATAAAAAACTATGAAATACACAAATAAAAAACTAAATTACTAAAACTTTATCTACATTTAAAATGAAATATAAAAATTAAAATGAAATTCAAATAATCATTAAAAAAACATTTTAAATATAATATCTTAAAATATAACTTTTGTTAATTCTCTCCTCCATACTAAAATGATAAAATCATTATTGTTAATAAAACAATATAAAAAAACTAAAACAAGAGGGTGAGTTTTGGTTGAACTGTCCCTTTAAGGAGCGGCTGAAACTCACCTCACACACCTCTTTATAATCACTGTTATTATATCATATGCCATTATATAAAATGCTGTATTTTGTGACATAGCTGCAAATCATTTTTCCTCACCTCTTAAATCTTTTCGCTAATTTCGTCCTGATTCACTGTCGTAAACTCTGTTGGTAGTTAAGAAACGTCACATGGATTAATGGATAATGAATCTGGGTACAGTAGCCTACAAATTAAGTAAAGACATGTTTATAAATCACACGACGACTTACATTGCTTCTTGTAAGAGTGTAAACAAGAAAAAATACGTTTATTTTGCCGTTTCGCTCTGTTTAGAGTTCACATTAAACGCTGGCTGAGAGAGATGCTGTCGGGTGTGACTGATTTAGTCATCATGGAAACGACGTGCAGTACGTGAGTTTATTGTGCCTTAAAGGGATAGTTCACCTCACTATTTATTTTTTAATGTTTACTTTCATTTCATTTTAAGTTATACATGTCTGGAACGACTTTAGTAAATGTGTGAACCATCCTTTTAAATATCAGTAGGAGTGTAAAGCTTACTCAGCAGTGATTTAACCAACTTTATGTAAGTTTATTTTTATTTTTTTAATGTGTTTTTTAAATCGGTGTATGTAAGTTTGGTTAATAAAAAACACTTTTTCTGAAGCATAATTTATTTAAAAATTATAGTAAAAATGTGTAAAAACCATTTTTTTGTAATTTTGTCATTTGTATTAGTTTTGTATTAGTTGTATTAGTTTATTAGACAATGTGTCTATTTCTATTAATGGTTATAAGATACAAATAAAAAACAAACAAAATTACTAAAACCTTAATAACGATTAAAATGAAAATGAAACATAAAAATCTTAAAACGAATTAAAGTAATCATTGTGTGTGTGTGTGTGTGTATAAAAAAACCTTGATGAAAAGTATTAAATAAAAAACTTTAACTAGATTTAAAATGAAAATGTAACATAAAAATTAAAACTAATTCAAACGATTATTTTAATTAAAGTATCTTAAAATATGATTTTTGTTAATTCTGTCCTCTAAACTATCATAATAAAATCATAATTTTTAATAAAATAATATAAAACTAAAACATGAGGGTGAGTTTTGGTTGAACTGTCCCTTTAAGGAGTGGCTGAAACTCACCTCACGCACCTCTTTATAATCACTGCTATTATATCATTTTTATCAATTTTAACCAAAGTGTCTTATGGTTTGCGATTTTTTGGACTGGTTTGAATTAATTGTAATTAAGCATGACATCATAACACCATGTGCACAAATTCTCAGAAGAGTAAATCATTGGTGATATAAACTATTCATGTTGATGTGTGACATGCAACTTTGCTGAACTTGAAAAATATGATAAATACATTATATATGTGATAAATATATAATATAAATAAATTCAGTAATGTACAAAAACAAGTCGAACGGGCACCTTGCCAAAATGTAATTTTCCTTTTAAGAAATGAATATTGAAAATATTTATCTTTCAAAAACATTTTTTCAGAAGATTTTCCTGAATTTAAAAACTGTAAACATATGTATAGATAAATTATTACAAGATCTGCTAAAACAGTTGATATATTTATTTTATTTCATCATAATTTAATAAAAAAATGGTTTAAAATATTTATAAATTATTATTATTTTACCTGTGTCCTGTTGAGTCTGTCATCTTCTTAAGGAAATAAATTAAGATGATCTTAGGAGAATATCTGAAAACATCTTAAAGGGGTCATGAACTGCCATGTGATCATGTAATGAAAACAGTTCAACAGGCAGGAATGTAGAATCGGTGGGCGGGGCTAAACAGGCAACAATCTAGAATTGGTGGGCGGGGTTAAACAGGCAATGCGTTAGAATATGTGGGCGGGGCTAAACAAGCAGTGTTGATTAAACGGTGGGCGGGGCTAAACAGGCAGCGCCGTATAAACGGTGGGCGGAGCTGAATTTAAGTTATTTCAATTAGTGTTGATCAGATAAAAGAAGATTTATCATAATTAACTCATCTCTTCTATCAGATAATCTCCATTTATTTCTCATTCTTGTCCTTACCTTAGAAAACAGGATATTATAAGAAGAGTTCAGAAGGATCTAACTAGTTTTAACTGGTTCAAAGTTCATAAAATGTTAAAAAGGTTTACATTTTGAGCTTTCTGGAGCAAGATCAATAAATACTATTCATTACATTAATATCTGTGCTTTTATCCCAGATGACATTGCATTCAAGGGATCAATATGGGCTTCAAATTCAATAATTCCTTTAAAATAAATAAATACAAACAAAAAAATGTAATACAAATGTTTTATAAAATTAATAAACAAATGTATTAAACACGTGAATAATTAATAAGTAATTAAAATATTTATAAATAAAAAGCAGAATTTATTTTTAACCAAAAAGTAACTTTTTTAAAATAATAAATAGTACATTAAATAAACAATGCAAGCATCACTATTGTTATGACTCATAATTACAAGGTTAGTGGTCAGAAACAGTGCTTTAAGTGGGCCTGTATGCACAGGTACTCAGTACCGGCACTTCCAAATATAGCTCTTGAGTGTACTGCCACCTCCCTGTGCGCCCAGAACCTGCTTTAATAGAGGTTTTAATCCTTTGCCTTCACTGCAGCTTTTCAGAGCGCCCTTCACAATGCACGCTTCCTAATTCTTCCTAGTTCGGAGTATGGAGCGTGAATCATTTGAACCAGTTCGGGAGTTCGGAGCAGGTTCGCGAATCATTTGAGTCAGATCGGGAGTTCGGAGCGGGTTCGCGAATCATTTCAGTCAGTTCGGAAGTTCGTGTCGGGTTCGCGAATCATTTGAGTCAGTTTGGGGATCGCGGATCATTTGAGTCAGTTTGGGAGTTCGGAGCGAGATCGCGAATCATTTGAGTCAGTTCGGGAGTTCGGAGCATAGACAGCGGGTTCGTGAATCATTGAGTCAATTTGCGGGTTCGCGAATCATTTGAATCAGTTCGGGAGTTCGTAGCGGGTTCGCGAATCATTTGAGTCAGTTTGGGGATCGCGAATCATTTGAGTCAGTTTGGGAGTTCGGAGCGGGATCGCGAATCATTTGAGTCAGTCCGGGAGTTCGGAGCATAGACAGCGGGTTCGCGAATCATTGAGTCAATTTGGGGATCGCAAATCATTTGAATCAGTTCGGGAGTTCGGAGCGGCTTCGCGGATCATTTGAATCAATTCGAGAGTTCGTAGCGGGTTCGCGAGTCATTTGAGTCAGTTTGGGGATCGCGAATCATTTGAATCAGGTCGGGAGTTCGAAGTGGGATCGCGAATCATTTGAATCAGTTCTGGAGTTCGTAGCGGGTTCGCAAATCATTTGAGTCAGTTTGAATGCAGTAGCTCTTTCTAAGGGTATTTTTTCAAAATCCTTTTGCACATTTTATTTATGTTCAGTAGTTATTTCTAGCTCAAGCAAATCCACAAACTAATAAAAGGATTTATTATTAAGGTCGCCTGCTGACTGCTGTATATAAAACCCCTTCAATATAGTTGTTGTTACCTCAGGGGATGAGGGGAGTCATAAAAAAAAAAGAAAAAAAAAAAAATATATATATATATATATATATATATATATATATATATATATATATATTTGGCTATAATAGAGTACCGGCACCTCTTTTGGGCCACTTAAAGCACTGGTCAGAAAAAACCCATAACCTTAACTTTAGCATAACTTATCACCAAATTTTAGTTCTACTTACACAAATGACTCAAATCACGTGCTTTAGTGAAGAGAGTGTGTTGTTATTTTACTGAGTTATGCATTTAGCGCAAAAACTGTTGAATGAAAACGTGTCCAATTTGCTTTAGCAGCAACATAGCACTAAATAAAGTCTAGTTATTTTCACAGACTGATTATACTCAGACATTCTAGAAAACACTTTCTGTCAGATGCAGACTGTGTGTCATTTATTATTTGAGCTCAGGGGACTGACCCCAGCCCTATAACGAAATGTTCAAAGCTCACACGTATGAATTTATGTGGAAATGAACCAAGGTGAAAAATCCACCAACATATAGTACCCTATAAGCCACAAGCAGATCAAAAACTTCCTGTTTCTCATCAGCGCTGGGTAAAGTGATCTACAGCGAGTTACAGCAATCTTAGACATGATGTGCAGTGAAAACCCTAGAAACTATGAATTGCTTTGCTGCTCTCAAAACATGAATTAGTTATAGCATTTATAATAACCTGTTTTTACATTATATTATTTTATCATTTTCAGTTGCAAGCAACCATAGATAGAAAAGCTACAGCAGTCAGCATTTGAAAGTGGATCAAAAAAAGTTAATCAAAGTTGTCCTAAGAAAAGAATGCATGCAGAGTGACATATTTGACAAATATTTATTAGATACACTGTAATAAATCATTATTACGACATGAATCAATAAAACATGAATCAGTAAATGTTTAATTTTACTTAGTTTCTTCTAAAAAACATTAAAATATTTTATCTGACATGACCTGTAGTCACAATGCCACTTGTAAGAACTTGTAATATTTTTTATATATTAAATATCTCTGTAAAAAATAGGAATATAATAAAGAATAATAAAGAATATAAAAACAAACAAATATGCATCCCATCTGCATATGCACTAGTTCAACAAGCTGCTTTAACAAAAGAATATAAAAAATATAAAATGATAGTTATATTGAAAATAACTTCTACATATAGTTTTTTTTTTATTGCTAACTTGCATCACCTGTCACTCTGTTTTTCATCAGTTACAAGATCAAACAAGATAAAAGTTTCTTCACACAAATGCAACAAACCTTCTCTACACAAAAATGCAAACTCGCACAACACAAGCTCACAAACTAAAGGGACATTCACACAGAACTTTTTATTCTTTACTCAATGTGTTGACATCATTTTAACTTAAACAGGAAGACAGGGCAGGACATATCAAGTAAACCCGCCCCTTTTTAACCTTTTAACTGTCACCCCCATTTTTTAACATACACGTGAAAGTACACTATTCACACTTAAATTGTTATAATTCATAAACGCTTTTGAATACAGACCAAAGGTTGGTCTCTTTTTAAAGAAGACAATCTGCAGATTATTGCAGAAGTGAAATCATTTAAAAAAATGAAAGCATAAAAAAGTTATTGAAGTAATAAGTTATTATTTAAATTTACTGTAAATACATTTATTATTTTATTTTTATTATATTTTATATAAAATAAATATTTTATAAAATATGTTTTAATCCAAAATTTCTATAAAATTAAAGCCATATGTCTAAATAAGTTGTGTTCCAAATTTGAAGTTGATATAAAAAAAATGTAGGTTCATATGCAATTCTGTTTAGGTGTTATACCACAAAAAGCCACCGGGGGCCATTGAAACTCCATTGAATTTTTTGGATGCATTTGTTTGTCACAAATGTATCAATTTCTCTCTCAATATTATGTCTATGACAAAATAACCACCAAATATGGAATCTTGAGACTCAGACCTTTCCAACGATATGTATTTTGTCAAGATTATGAAAAATTTTGATTCTAAAAGACCGTAATATATTTGGAATATGACCCCTCCCGCTGAGGGGGAGGAGCACGCTAAAAGATTTTAAAGTATGATTTCCATGGTAACGCAGTGTCTGATTTCAAAATGGTTTTCATAAGATGAATTTGGAGTATATAAGCTTTCAAATGATATATAATTTATGATGATTACTAAAACATGTGATAGGGAAAAAGGAACCGGAGTAGATTTTTTGTGACAAAGGTCAGAACTCCTGTTATGATGTATATGTTTTGAGGTGCACTCTTTTTATAAATTAATCTTTTACTGTTCCTTCCTAATTTTTAACAACAAAACATGGTCAAATATCTATTTAGGACTCTTAGACCTTTCCAATGATATATAGTTTGACATGATTAGATTAGGATATAATTGTAATATATTTAAGTAAATTTAGGCGTCCCGTATACGGGACGGTGACATTTAACAGGTTAAAATAGCCAATTTTATTTATATCACAGCTTGGGCTAGAGCCACTGTAATTGGTAAAGCCAAATTCTACAGTGTATGACAGCCACAATCTCATCCATATTGATACAAAATATTACATTCTGTGTATAATTCAAATGGGTTTGATATGTTTTATGGTCTGAGCCGACTCGGACATATGATCCGCTCAGTGCTATCATTTTGTTAGACTTTTTCTGCCCCAACAGAAAGCAAAGTTATACCTGAATCCTTCCCTATCCCCATTCACCATACAGAAAACAGAAAATCTTTGAATAAATGACAGATTTCAGCTTCAACTTTTCAACAATTTTGATTTCATGGGGACTTTAAAAAGTGTAGAGCAGAATTCCTCCTCCAACATGTTTCGTTAAATAAAACTACTACTTGCTACTGTAAACAAAACCTTGAAGCGCTTGCCCCGCCTCTGGGGTCTTCTGATTGGTCGACTGTTTTGGAACTGACACTCATGAGCAGCGCTGTGTGTAAAAGTTTAAACTTGACACAGCGTCTAAATGCAATCGTCTAGAGCGTTTACATAGAAAACAATGGAAAAGTGGCACATGGGAGTGGAAAAACGCATTCTGTGTGAACAGCCCCTACGCTGAAAAAGAGATTAATTTAATTTACAATTGATTTTTTTTAAGTGGTTGGAATCCATTTATTTTAGCTAAATTTAAATAAACAAATGTAGTTGACTAACTTTACAAATTTGTTAAAAAAATAGCTTTTAGCTTTTAATTTAGTATCTTTTTTCAGTGTACAGTAAGTGTGCATTGTTGTGTTTCTTGAGTGGTGTTATCCATACACACTTCATAATGAGTTTATATACTTGTGTAGATTGTTTCTGTGGTCAAACAGATCTCAAAGCACCGTGAGCTCTGGGCTCTTCTGCCGCTTTGTGTCAGCAATGACAGCAATGCACCCCTGAAAAAGAGAGAGTTGATTAATGTCAAACACTTGTTTTTTTGTATGATTGTGCTTCAATAAACAGTCAAGGAGATAATTAGGCCTGAAGATTTAAAGTATTTGAATTCCATTTAAAATTTCCATACAAAATGTATACAAATTTGGTACCAAAAAATGTATTTGACACTTTGACCTGAGCATGTTTTGTTATGTACCTTTCAATCAAAGTCATCTGACATTATTAAGATAAAAGTTTTTGACTGTTTAACGTCATATTTTATTACCATTTTCTAAATAGCGAATAATCTGTGATAATTTGAGAAACATTGAAGGGCTCAGAATAATATATATATATATATATATATATATATATATATATATATATATATATATATATATATATTGAAAAAAAACAAAAAAAACGTATTAAAACTGATTCTAAATTTGAATAAAAATGATAAGAGTATCTCAAAGATAATAAACTAACACTGGATTACAGAATTTTTATAAAGAATTACACATATTAATTAAAGCTGGGAATAATATAAGGACTTTTCAGTCCTTTTCAGTTAATTTAATTCTCATAATATATTTAAAACTCTCATAATTAAAAAATTTATTGAAATTGTAACAAATAATTATAGTATTTTTTTGTAATATGTTTAATTTTGGTTGACTTAAAACAGAAATACTGTATTAAAGTAAACAATTATAATTAAAAATCATTTAAATACATAAAAATAATGAGAATAACATTTTTAAATGTCCATAACTGTTATTGAAATAATAACACAATGCAAAAAAATACAACAATAATGTTGTAATACTTATATTAATTATAATATAGTATATAATGTCCATTTTATAATAATATTTAATATTAATAATTAGTAAATTTTAAATGTGATGGTTTTGTGCAACTGAAAGAATAAGTATATATAGGCAGTTACAGTAAAATATGTTGACTTAAAACTAAACCAGTGACATGGTAATTGAAGTCAATCTACTTGAAAGCAAGAAAAAAAAAACCATACCACTGTTTATGGCAGAAGACGAGCAAAAAGCCCTATAAGCCAGAACCAGATCGACTCTAAAGAGAAACGCAACTGCACACAGTAATATGAGCAGAACCACCAGACCAACACCGATCCAGTAATAACTTTCATTCCGACTCACTGGAGAGAGGAAGACCAGAAAGCAGGTTAGAAAAGAGGAGACTTTTACTAATAATGTACAAGAGTAAAAGATGAACTAGAGCTCACCAGGAATAAGCAAGACATTTCCAGAATCTGAACCTCTTGGGTGCATAACGACACAGGTGAAATTAGTGTATAAATGTTCTTCTGTGACTTCTGGGATGTATAGAGTAGACAGCATATAGTCCCGCTCCCCCTCTTTCACACTGATGAAAAGAGACATGCAGAAGCAAAGTGATTGGACATCATCAAAAACATCTTGATCTATATATATTCATATACATACATACATTCATATTATATTATACATATATTAATGACGTAAAATGATTAAACATGATTAATCGCATCCAAAATACATTTTTATTTATATATGTGTGCATATACTTTGTATATTAAAGGAGCTATGTGGAGGTTTTTAACTTAAAAAAATCTTTGAGATAGAGTTTTCATTTGTACATGTATGAGCCAACCATGATGTAAAAAAAAGAATGACACCTCGACTGTCCACCACGGTTGCCTCTATCAGCCTGTAGGCTCAATTGTGTGTGGAGGAGTCGGGCCCGAATTGGTGCGAAAATTCACAAAATGTGACGTCATGTGCGTTCTTGTCTACTTGGGCTTACAACCATAGACAGTAAAAGAAATGGACACAGCGACCCCATTGGAACTCAATTGAGACAAATGAAGCCCAGTTTTAGCGTTTTTTAGCAAACGAAGCTTGACGACGTCAGCAACCTGTCTGACAGATGTAAATCTTCTAAGCGGCTGTGTGTGCAAACTGCCCTCGTTAATCTTGCAGAAACGGCGAGCTTGAGCGGGGAGTTCTTTGTCGTGAGTGAGCAGGAGTAAGTATTCTGATTAATTATTTTGTATAGTATTTTAAAATGTAACGCCAGTACGCCATATTAAGTTAATTGCCTGCGAGCTTCTCCACCTGTCTGTACGGAAATGCGACAGAGAGACGAGTGGTTATGAAGCAAACGCTAGCCTATTTTTTATAAAAAACGTTTATACGGGGCCATAATGTAACATAGAAGGTAATGGAGCCCTTTATACATTTTCGTGTATCTTTAGAAATAAATAATGGACAAACAGAGTCTTTAAACGCCTCAGATGTAAAGTTATTCGCTGTCAAAGTGACGCCAAAATGAATGGGAGTCAATGGGAATGCTAACGCAAGTGAAGTTCTGCTAAAAGATGGCAGCCCCCACCCGACTTCAACTTCCGGTCGAGTTCCTTGCCCCTTGCTTACAACCGTACGGCACGCCAGCCATTATAGTAAGCAGCGGCAATAGTGTTTTCAAATGGACTCTGCGGATGGAAAGAAGCGACCAGCCTCCAGCACAATTCAGACACCCACGGACGCTCCTCGAAGTAAAAAAAAAAAAGAGCCTGCTCCTCTGCGCACTGAGAACGAGACTGGCTGCAGTTCCTCTAACGGCCAATGGTGTCAGTAACGGTTAGACATTTCAGATCCTACGGAATGCTCCTTTAATTATGAATATATAAATACAGACAGGCATGTATATATTTGAAAATATTTACATCTATTTACATGTAATATATACTGTGACGCGTGTCCCGGGCTCTCATCAGCGTCGCCCTGGAAACAGAGCAGGCACACCTGCACCTGCTCATTACGGGCTGAGCGGTCACACCTGCAGCCCATCAGGGATACTACTGAATACTAATACTATAGAAAAGCACTAAAGGTTTTTCAGTTAGAGTATTTTCAGTTGATTTTCATATAAAAGCACAGCTATGGCATATGACACAGCGCTATCCACATGGCTATTGCTCCTATAACAGCTAATATTTATCATATCTTTTGTCTTTGTTATATTTTTGGTTGTTATATTTCTCACAGATTTCTGCTCGTTCTAAATCAGATACAGATAAAGTAGTACAGTAAAGATTTAATTCATATTAATTCATTAGTGAGAGCGATTGCGTGTGTGAATTAATTCTACCTGGCAGTATCCCTCTACTAGTAGTGAAGCTGTGGGATTTAGTTATTAAGAAGCAGATGCTTAAACTTTTCCGTTTCTAAGCTATTTATTTAGAAATCACAGAACAGTGTTGACTTTACATTTCTGCACATGATTCTGTGCGTGTGATGTACACACAATACTGTCTGTAGCCTATGTGAGTGCATTACAGTGCAGCAGCGCATTAGATTAGAAAAGCGATTAACTTACCTGCACAATACACTGTTTAAAACATGCATTCTCCTATTCAATTTTGAGCATCCAGTAATTTCATCACACGTCTTGTGGAGTGCTTTCAGAGTATGCATTTATTTGTCATTTTAAATGATGGAAACGGAGCGTAAATGTGTAAGTCCTTCAAAGATTTCTTATCCTGTTGCGCCCTCTATAGGACCTCTATAGCGACTAATCGACATCAAGCTTAAAGCGTCATGGTAGACTATTCGATTAATTATTGAAACAGCTAATGTGGATAGATGTACAGTTTGTATGCATAAGGAGTGAATGGCATATGTACTTACATACTTCTGTTGTAGTCCAGTTTGAGATTTTTTAAGCCAGTATCCCAGTAAATAACAGTTTCTCTATTGTCGTTCTTCCCAATAAGAGCTTTGCAGTTCAGAGTGTAACTTTCACCTGTAATAACACACGGAGGTGGACTTACCCATTAGGCAAAGGTAGGCAATTGCTGTGGGCCCACAAATACCAAGAGCCCCCTAAAATGTTTTTCATAAACTAGATGTGCATTAAGCACTGACACATAAACGGTTGCTTTTTACAGTGTTTATCACCACGACAGCTGTCTGTGTGTCTAAGTTGAACACACTTCTCGTGTACCCTGCTTATAGGAAATGAAAACATCATGTATCCTAATCTGTATTAAAATATTGTATGACAGTGTGTATCATATGTTTATTGTTTTAAATGCCACTTACTTATCAAGGACCCAATTAGAGTATGCATACGCAGTTTCTTGTTTGGTTGATATAATTTTTAGGTGTGTAAATGTAAAATTTGGCGTTAAAATAACTAAAATAAGTTGAGAATTAGGCAGCCTTTGGCACACAGGCGTACGCTGGTAACTCTTCAGTGGACTTTCCTCCTCAACATAGGCTATATTTTTCTCATTCTCACTAATTCACAACATTTTTACATGAATGAATGAATAAAGGGAACCAGCTGTCTTCAGAAAAGTTGTTGACATTTTTATTTTATCGGATAAAAAAGCATTTATGAGCGGCGTTGCTTTGAAACACTATTTCTGATTTTCCATGTCAACAATGTGAAAATCCACCAACATAACCCCATGCTTTAAATTAATTTCATAATTTATACGTCCAACTTATCTCTACTGTGTCTCAATTGTGATGTTTATCATTTTATAATCTCTTTTGATTTTGTGAAAACTGCTTTTTGGTGAAAACTGGTCGATTGCTTTTTTTGTGGTTGACAGCATGAAAGAAAGCCATTATAACATGTACATGAAAAATAAAAATAAAAATTGGACACAAGTGTTGGGCACCACTGTGCAAGCAGCAAGCATCACAACAAAAAAGGAGCCTCAAGACTGATCTAGGTAACTGTGAGCAACTGAGAGCCCGATTCCTGTATTTTGCCTGGAATCCCCAAATAATAAAATTCACCCCTGATGACATGAACGTTACTGTGCTCTTCACACACATACTGCACATGCTCATTTACATCAGGCTTGATCAGAACTGAAATTCCAATTCATTTGTCGAATTTAGGGCTAGTTTCCCCCCAAAATGCAAATGTACTCCCCCTCAGGCCATCCAAGATGTAGTTTGTTTCTTCATCAAATTTAAAGCGTGTTTAACTTACTTTTGCTTTCAGCCCAGGGATACATTTTATAATCCCATAATCCATAATAGGGCTGGGCGATATGGAGCAAAAAATATATCTCGATATATTTTGCTATATCTCGATATACGATATATATCTCGATATCTTTACAGGAAAAATAACCCCCAAAAAACTACTGCAAAAACAAATATGGCAAATATTACATGTTAAGGGGCCTATGAAACATTTTATTTTTTTCTTCACCATATGTTTTATTGTTACCTAATTCTGTGTGCATAAATGCATAAAAACAACTTAATTAGTTAAAAAAAATTCTTAAAATAGCCTTATGTGAAATGTTTTTTTCCCTTCAGAAATTCTGTGTATTTACATTTTACTGATTATCAAATGAAGGCATAGAACATTCATTTAATTTATCTTTTAATTATTTAAAATTAAGCAAACTTTATTTTTTTGGTAAACAAAGGGGATTTACTATTAAAAATAAAACATGGGAGAAATGTTGTGTGATTATTCCTTATAAAATTATGTTCGTTTCATTTTAATAGTAGTAGTAGTGGGCTATCTACATTCTGCTGTACAATAGTAATAGATTTCTGTCAAATACTTTTATTTTTTTCAATTACTTTACAGTTCTGTGTATGTGATACCACAGTCTATGATGTGATATGAGCTAATCTTACTCAAATCAAACGGTCAGATGCTCATGAAGTGACTCTCAGTGCAGTTCTGGAGATGTTTCTCATGTGTTCACGTCTTTATTTAGAGAGAGGAAAGACAATGTAATCAGCGAGAGCGTTATGCGAGCTTCCGTGTTTAATGAATGAAGACGCGCTTCTGCTCCATTCGTTGACACAGACACGCAGAACATGCAGGATTCATATTTAAATAGACTTTTCCGGGTTAATATTTGCAGATATTAGTCCATTTCGCGATTTGATGTAAGTGCATTACCGACTTTTGATTAATTCATTTAAAATTTGACCAATTCCGTGACATTCCGCGTTAAACTGTAGATTCCATTTTTATGACTGGATTCCGCGATTCCGTCCGCGTTTCATTGGGCCCAACAGTAGACATCTGCCTGCCGTTCGCCCTATGCCTTAAAACTGAAGTATCTCCATATAATGGAGCCAGTTGTCTTTTTTTTTTTTTTTGACTAGTTCTCTACACGCGAGGTGAGAGGGGACAAAAGCAAGGAGGCGGGGGGCGAGCACAGCACAGGGAAGGCAAAAAAGCAAAGTGGCGGAATCAGAATATAAACAATATATCGATATATACGATATGTCAAAATCCATATCGTGTTTAAAAAATATCTCGATATATTTTAAATATCGAGATATCGCCCACCCCTAATCCATAATAATGCTTCCTTCAGTGAAAAAGTCCAAATCCTGGTTTCTCTCTCATCACAATCCAGACACACACACATTTATATATAACTATTTCGGCTTGTAAATGATGCCAGAATTGTGCAGATTTCTCTCCTGATTCAGACCAGAGGACTTTTTCACTGAAGGAAGCATTAATATAGATTATGGACTCGTATCTTTGACTGAAGCAACAGTTTAAAGTTAAAAACATTTTTACAAACACAGTTTTTGTCTTTTCAAGAGATTAACTGATGGACTGGAGTGCTGTGGATTATTGTGATGTTTTTATCAGACTCTCATTCTGACGGCACCCATTCACTGCAGAGCATCCATTGATGAGACACTGATGCAATGCTACATTTCTCCAAATCTGATGAAGAAACAACCTCATCCTGATCTTGGCCTGAGGGGGAGCAAACTGTTTCCATCTTTGGTTAACTATTCTTTTAAAACACATATAAATGAATTAAGAACTGAATGCACACAAACATCATTAGAAGGGATTAAATGACACAAATTACAATATCATCATCATTATCATTAACACTCACCAAGTTTTACTTTTTGTGTTTCTTCTTTTGGGTAGATGATTTCAGGCTTTGTCACCACTGTTAACGAAACACATTTATTGCATTATTGATAGAAGCACAGAAACTCTCTTAATCTCAACATTTTCACTTATATATATATATATATATATATATATATATATATATATATATATATATATATATATATATATATATATATATATATATATTTTTTTTTTTTTTTTTTTTAAGTTTTACTTGTTTAAAAATGAAAATTGAAAATAGGAAAAGCAACTAACTGAAATAAAATGTGTGTGTGTGTGAACCATTATGGCTAAATAAGACAGAAAGATACCTTTTATCTTGAACCTTATGGTACTGGACATACTTTATGTTCCCTCAAGAGTGTATTATAATAGTAGACTAAGCTAATAGGCATGCAACTCACTATAGGATTTGAAACAGAGCCTCTAGAATCATTTTAGATTTCAAATAGTAATTTACCATAATCCTTAGATTGGCTGTAGATTTCTGTAGTCTGGGCAGCAGAGTAATGCTGCCCTCCAAAAGTAAAGCTCACAAAGCATGTATAGAGTCCAATCATGTCTTTGGATCTGTTTATCGGTAAAACCTTACTGTTTGTCACATTGAGTGGGTGGCAGTTCTAAAGAGAGAGAAAAACAAACCATTTAGCAGTCAAAACAATTACAATGTACTCTACATGTACAGACATGCATGGATTTAGCAGTGCTTATGTTTAAATGGGAAAGTGAAAGTGCTCTAAGTTTTTTTTTTTTTTTTATAAGAATATGAAAAACAAGAAAAGAAGAGGTAAGTGCTAGTATTAGTTGGTTAAGTGCTGGGGAAAAAGAGGAGTCTTTACATGTTTTAGAAAATGAGTCCAAACAGCTGATAAAAACATCACAATAATCCCCAAATAATCCACTCCAGCCCATCAGTTATGTCTTGCGAAGACAAAAGAAATAAATCCATCATTTTGTTTTTAACCTTAAACTGTTGCTCCCAGCTAAAGTATAAGTCCACAATCCATAATAACGCTTCCTCCAGTAAAACAAAGTCATATCCTGTTGTCTCTCACATCAAAATCCAGCCACATTTGTTTAGAGCTGTTTAGGCTTGTAAACAGTGCTTTATCTGTGCAGATTTCTCTCCTGATTCAGACCAGATGACTTTTTCATTTGAAGGAAGCATTATTGTGGTTAGAGGACTCATGTTTTAAACAGAAACAATGATTTGAAGTTAAGACGTCTTAATGATGGGTCATGGATTTGTTTCTTAAAAACATTCAGCTTTTGGCTTCTCCAGATGTTAACTGGTGGACTGGAGCGCTGTGAATTATTGTGATGGTTTTATCAGCTGTTCTGACTCTTATTCTGACGGCACCCATTCACTGCAGAGCATCCATTGATGAGACACTGATACAATGCTAAATTTTTCCAAATCTGATGAAGAAACAAGCTCATCTACATCTTGGATGGCCCGAGGATGAGGGCATTTTCAGCTAATTTTCATTGTTTTGCATAAACATGTTGGTCCTATGCAGTAGTGATTGAGTTCAGATCCGTTTATGATTGTGTCTTACATTTCTCCAGGTCACTTGAGCTTGAGGGTCTATCTCAAAGATGTGAGGAAGCAAACAAGTGATTTCCTTTGTTCTCGTTATTTCATCTTTTCTGTTAAACCTGGGGCATGTTTTATTTTCAACGGAGACATTAAATATTGTTGTCCAGGTTTCATCGCCATTTCTGCCATATAGAACAACAGGTGGGATGAAAGAATGGCAATGAGGGTATACTGAACAGAAAACATACAATGCAAAGGTGCTTTTCATAATAGTGAGTTTGAAGCATTTATATATAATGCATTTATGTATGTTGTAATACATTATATATTTTGATAAATAATTGTAACCAAAGATGTAATTCATTAAAATATGTTCTTGTTACATGTTTTAATACATTATATTTTCTGAAAGTGAAATAATTAACAGATAAGTATTATTATAACTATGATAATAAATAGCAATGAGATCATGCAATGTCTTAATTGCAAAATGAATGCATTAAAAATACTTTTTTCATGGTACAATACTGAAATGTTTCATAACTTCCATCCTAGTGAAAACAAAACTGCTTAAACGGCTTATTCTGAACAGATTGATTGATGGTTTAACCATCTGAACTTAAAGATGCTGTATGTAGGATTTTGACTCTACTAAAGCATACAAATACCATACGTTTGCAGATATTTAAGAAACATGCTAGTTGCATGCATAGCGGAAAACACAGTATATTGATTTTCATTTATCATCAAGTGCACTCGTTCCTGTTTGTGTCATCAATCTGGCAACCTGTGTGAGCATCAAGTCTCAGGAGGAGGGGTCGGGTGAAAAAAAAACTTTTTTTGACTGCAATACCTAGTTCAACCACACAGTGTATATCCTACATACAGCACTATGAAGGTGTCATGAAGATTTGCATGTGCAGGGTAATATTTAAAGGCTGAAGTGTACATAATGTAAGCATAAATTAAATTTGCAAATCTTTATGACGTCATTTTACCTTCATACAACAGCTTAAAACATCAATGCCGACTATTCAGTGTTCATTCATCAATGTCAATATAGAAACAAGAGGAGGAGATTAATGCTAAGAGAGTGTTAAAATAATTACATTCTATTTTGAACGACCAAGTGAGCATTTTCAACATTCTAATTGGACCTTATTGGGACAAAACTAAACAACTTTGTGAATTGCATCATACCTGGTGAGACAGGAGTAGGATCCGCTGTGAGAGAGGTCAGCAGGTAGAAACCATAGCGCGCCTCCCTGAATGTTTATTCCACTGATGCCTTCCAGCCTCTGATCAGGAACACGGCTCCAGCTCACATTCTGTGTTTCACTGCACTCAAGCTTAAATGCGAGACCAGCACTGGTGGTATAAGTCTTGAGCTCTGTGTATTGCGTCTCACTCCCTTGAAGAGGAAACAATTAAATACATTTTGCTAGTATGGGACTAATTACTGTTTTAATGCATGAACCAAATTTTACGGCTTGTCATTAAATTCACCGTTTAGTGACAACAACTTGTAATTTAAATATATATATATAAATCAGGGTAAGAGCAAATGCAGGTCAATATGTTAGCAATATGTTAGTCTTCTGTATAATCTACTGTATAAGACAGTATGCCTGACAAATCTCTTATTTAGAAGATATAACTTTCAAAGCTTGCAGTTCGTCACTTCCGCAACAAAGGAACTACGATTTATTGACATCACTTTGTATTTCATCTTCTCATCAGATCTTCTGACTAATCAAATGCTCTCTAGAATCTAAAGCACCTGCCCACTAAACTATAAACACACACTGAAATGCTAGCTGAGATCGGTCACTTGCTCAGTGTAGTATTTCCTGCACATTGAATGGTACTTAGTGAGCAATGTAGGTGATAAGGAACGATTCAGACAGAGTAAATATGCTTTCAATTGGGGCAAATGAGGTCTGGTTCTTATGGATATCCTCAAACTAATTTATTGGCTGATCGACTACTTAGCAAACTCTGACTTTTGTAGCTTCTGAAATGTATAAAAACAGCATTGAAAGGAAAGTAAAATGTTAGCATGATTTTAGACGCAGTTATTATTTTTGCAGACATATCGCTCTCTCATAATTCTGCCCCATAAAAAAAAGGAAAGGAAAAAAAACTCTGCCAGGAATAAAGAATGGAATCAAAAAGTCCTGTAAGAGCGACGTCTTTCAACAATCCATGAGAAATTTGGTGATTTGTGTGTTTTCCAGCATGATGGAGCACCATGTCATACAGCTAGAGCGATAAAGAAGTGGCTCGAAGATCATTACATTGAAATTTTGGATCCATGGCCGGGCAACTCCCCAGATCTCAATCCCATAGAGAACCTGTGGTCAGTCCTCAAAGGTGAGTGGACAGACAAGCAGAAGCCCACAATTTGTGATCAACTCCAAAAACTAAGGCAAGAATGGATTGCCATGAGTCAGAATTTGGCCCAGAAACTAATATCCAGAATGCCAGAGCAAATTGCAGAGGTTATGAAGAACAAGGGCCAACACTGTAAATATTGACCAACTGTATTGTTTTAGTTAATAAAAGCAATTAAAACCTATGATATGCTTATCATTGTTTTTCAGTAAACTACAGAAACACGTGGAAAAATTATCTACAAATACTGAAGCACAAAATTGATGTCACTTTCAAAACTGGCCATGACTGTATATATTAATATAGACAGTGCACATGCGAATTAAGCCCAAAAATCGACGTTGAAAATTTGTCTTTGTTTGGTCGGTCGGATTTGGTCAAAATATAGTCGACGTTTAACATCCATCTGATTTAGTCCAAATTTAGCCCAAAATTAGATGTAGAAAACTGGACTTTTGGTCCATCTAATGTAGTCAAAAATTAGCAGATTTTTTTTTTCCGGACCACATAGTAAATAATATAAATATAGCTAGTGAAGAAATAAATAAGACATCTGACATATCTGAAGCACTGTTAAATATATTTTGAAAATACTTGACTTCTACATGTTTTAATGGGTGCACGTGCTGAACTGGAGCAGAGGAAGTCACAATGGAAAAGCAGCTGAAAACTGTGTGACGATCGTGTTCAGTGACACACAGGAGAGAGTAGATCCAATCGCAGATGTTCTTTATTAAAGGGTAATCCAAATCGTGGTCGAAAACACAAGCCAAGGTCAAAATCAAAAAGACAGTTCAAAACAAATAAACAAAGCAAAGGGACAGGAAAGGGAAGTGGAAAACAAGGGGTCTCGAAGGACGAGAAGACAATCAAGAATCTCGGAGGACGAGAAGACTGGAAACACGAAAGGTAAGGACTCCATACAGACGACATGAAAAGACTGGTAAATTTAGGGAGGCTAATGACAATTAAGTGAAGGCACCTCGTGCAATTAGCAGGAGTGCAATTACTGTGATGACCGGACAAGACTAATGGATTACTTGTGGCTACGGTGAAGTGCCTAAGGGGAAGTGAGCCCACTAGTGGACACCCAGGGAAACAGGACACCCAGGGAAACTGGACAGCGTGACATTACCCCCTCTTCCACGGAGCAGCTGCCAGATGCTCCACCCGACCCCAATAGAAGACCAAAAACACAAAGAGACCCGGAGGGAGGTGAAGCGGCGGAGGACCAGGGGGAGGTACTGAGGGCCAGTTAAATGGGGAAAACAGAGACAAGAGGACCAGGTAAAAATGGGTAAACAGAAGCAAGACGACCAAGTAAAATGGGGAAACAGAGACAAGAGAAGTACAACACAAAACAAGGAGTCCAGGAGGGAGGTGGACCGGTGGAGGATCAAGGGGAGGGATGGAGGGCCAGGTCCAAGAGGGAAACAGAAAGAAAGACACAGACAAGAAACCCAGGAGGGAGGTGGACCGGTGGAGGATCAGGGGGAGGGACGGAGGGCCAGGTCCATAGTTGGAAAACAGACAGAAGACAAAAAACAAAACAAAAAATACCAAGTCCAGGAAGGACATAGCTTGACGCCCACCAGGGCGGAGCAGAAGACCACTACATCCGTGCTCTCAGAACAGCAGCCCCCCAGGGCAGAGAAGAAGACCACCAGAGGCGAGGAGAGACTCTGGTAGTTCAGCAGAGACGTGAAATGGTTCTGGTAGTTCATCAGACACGTGGGGAGGCTCTGGTAGTTCATCAGACACGTGGAGAGGCTCTGGTAGTTCCACAGAGAAGTAACGAGACTCTGGTAATCCCATGGTGGTTATCCTGGATTGCAAAAGATCGGTGCTGACTTGACTCTGCTCATGAAGATTATTTGTGACTTGCATTTGTTCATGAAGATCATTGGTGACTTGAATTTGTTTCATAACGATCACTGGTGACTTGAATTCTCCCATGAAGACCCCAGTGACTTGACTCTGTCCTTGAAGGTCAATGGTGACTAGCCCTGACTCTGGAGGGTCCACTGGAACCTGACTCGACTCTGGAGGGTCTACTGGAACCTGACTCGACTCTGGAGGGTCCACTGGAACCTGACTCGACTCTGGAGGGTCCACTGGAACCTGACTCGACTCTGGAGGGTCCACTGGAACCTGACTCGACTCTGGAGGGTCCACTGGAACCTGACTCGACTCTGGAGGGTCCACTGGAACCTGACTCGACTCTGGAGGGTCCACTGGAACCTGACTCGACTCTGGAGGGTCCACTGGAACCTGACTCGACTCTGGAGGGTCCACTGGAACCTGACTCGACTCTGGAGGGTCCACTGGAACCTGACTCGACTCTGGAGGGTCCACTGGAACCTGACTCGACTCTGGAGGGTCCACTGGAACCTGACTCGACTCTGGAGGGTCCACTGGAACCTGACTCGACTCTGGAGGGTCCACTGGAACCTGACTCGACTCTGGAGGGTCCACTGGAACCTGACTCGACTCTGGAGGGTCCACTGGAACCTGACTCGACTCTGGAGGGTCCACTGGAACCTGACTCGACTCTGGAGGGTCCACTGGAACCTGACTCGACTCTGGATGTCAGGTATTGGTAAGGGAGGAACTCAGGTGCAGACAGGGATTCTCAAACAAAGGGTTTATTACAAAAAGGGGAAAACAAAACCCACGAGGGGGAAAACACGGAGCAAGGTAAAGACTAAATAACTAAAACAGGACTGGACTAACAAGATAAACAAGGACTCTAAATACTAACTATAAACAAACACTCACGGTAATACAAACACTTCTTTAAGGAACAATCACAGAGTGGAACAATCACAGGTACAAATCTCAATGACAATGAACCGACGCAAGACAGAGCACACTAGGAGATCTAAATAGGGGTACTAATCAAGACACGACAGGTGTTACAGATAGGACAATCAAGACACGACTAGGTTAACAAGGGGGGCGGGGCAAGGGAACGAGACAACACAAGCACATGGCCCAAAGACAAGGCCATGCGCTTGTACACAAAACAAGGGTCTGTCATGATCCTGCCTCAAGACTAGGAAAAATCAAGGACACGAGGGCAGGATCATGACACTGGAGGGTCCACTGGAACCTGACTCGACTCTGGAGGGTCCACTGGAACCTGACTCGACTCTGGAGGGTCCACTGGAACCTGACTCGACTCTGGAGGGTCCACTGGAACCTGACTCGACTCTGGAGGGTCCACTGGAACCTGACTCGACTCTGTATAGATCAGAGATCAGGCAGGAGATCTTTTGGTGCTCTTGAGGGAACCCATTCATCTAAAGTGAATGTTAAATCAAACATTTATCACTCACCTTCATGTTGTTCCAAGCCAGACTTTTACTCATTTTTGGAGCAAAAATTTAGAACTTTTTAATGAAATCTGAGAATTTTTTTTTTAAATCTATTTATAAAATAACACATTCATGAGAGCACTATGAAGCATAAGTGTTTTTTTGGCGTGAGAGATGGCCATCACATGGTACTTTTGTAAAAATAAGTTGGGGATACATAATTTCTGAATATTGTTCTTTTAAAAAAATATCTTCATTTATGTTCTGCACAAAAGGGTCTTATGGGTTTGGAGCAACATGAAGGTAAGTAATTAAAGACAGAATTTACATGTTTGGTTGTTCTATTGTGGTTATAATTGGTCACTGTTTCCAAGATTTATGGTCTTGAAAAATTATGTTTATACAGAAATGATGGATTTATTTTAGGGCAGTCACTTTTAGTTAGAAAATCGATTGCAAAATCGATCGGACCAACCGAAAAAAGTTTTGAAAATGAAAATAGGGAATCGATTTTAACCAAATATAGATGTAACAAAACTCACAAACAAGCAGAAAAAGAAAATAAAGAATTCCGAAAGTGCAGTATGTGTTGCGAAAGCTAGACAGAAAATACCAGTAATTTTGCATGCCTATAAGACCCAGTGACGTCGAAAGCAACCATGCTGCTTTCACACCAAACGTGAATAGAGCATCTGGCATGAATGATTTCAATGTTAAGTCTCTCGCGGCACGGTAGACGCGAATTCGCCTCATTCGTGCATCTAGTTACAGGAGATTCTGAGTTATGAAAAGGACCATTGCAAGCTGACAGCGATACCCCCACCTTGCGCGGCTGTACCTGAGTGTCCCTGGGACATCAGTGCAGTTGGAGCGCGTCTTCTCAACAGCTGGACATACAGTGAATAAAAAACGCTCTACTTTGGACACCAAAAATGTTGATTGACTTGTTTTCCTGTCCAATAAATTTGTAATGGCCCTATAGCCTTTAATTATGCCTGCCTAGTGCCGCCTAGCCTGTGTCGGTTACGTTCACTAAAAAACACACCAATGGCCTTTTCTCAAGTCCATTTTAAGTTTCCTTTTTTTAACAGTTGTTTGAAATGGATTGAATCATTATTTCAAACAATCTTGGAGATTTTTAATTCCCTAAATCATCAATACAACCGGGCTGAATGATAAAACCCGTTATGTTTGTACAGGCTACTGTATACAGGCCACCAGGGCACCATACAGACTTTATTAAAGAGTTTGGTGATTTTACATCTGAGTTAGTTCTGGCTGCAGCTAAAGTTTTAATAGTTGGTGATTTTAATATCCATGTTGATAATGAAAAAGATACATTGGGGTCAGCATTTATAGACATTCTGAACTCTATTGGTGTTAGACAACACGTTTCAGGACCTACTCATTGTCGAAATTATACTTTAGATTTAATACTGTTACATGGAATTGATGTTGATAGTGTTGAAATTATTCAGCCAAGTGATGATATCTCAGATCATTATTTAGTTCTGTGCAAACTTCATATAGCCAAAATTGTAAATTCTACTTCTTGTTACAAGTATGGAAGAACCATAACTTCTACCACAAAAAACTGCTTTTTAAGTTATCTTCCTGATGTATCCAAATTCCTTAGCATATCCAAAATCTCAGAACAACTTGATGATGTAACAAACTATGGACTCTCTCTTTTTAGCACTTTAAATAAAGTTGCTCCTTTACGCTTAAGGAAGGTTAAGGAAAACAGTTTGATACCATGGTATAATGAGCATACTCGCACCCTAAAGAGAGCAGCCCGAAAAATGGAGCGCAGCTGGAGGAAAACAAAACTAGAGGTATTTCGTTTTGCTTGGCAGGAAAGTAACAGTGAAATAAAGTGAATGAAGATGTATCATATAGATCAAAAGTGCAGTATGGAGTACCTCAAGGCTCAGTACTAGGACCGCTACTCTTCACGCTTTATATGTTACCCTTGGGAGATATCATCAGGAAACATGGTGTTAGCTTTTACTGTTATGCTGATGATACTCAGCTCTATATTTCTTCGCGGCCTGGTGAAACTAATAACCAATTTGAAAAACTAATGGAATGCATAGTCGATATAAAAAACTTGATGAAGAGTAATTTCTTACTGCTAAATTCTGAAAAAAACAGAGGTGTTAATTATAGGACCTAAAAACTCCGCTTGTAATAACCTAGAACACTGTCTAAGACTTGATGGTTGCTCTGTCAATTCTTCGTCATCAGTTAGGAACTTAGGTGTGCTATTTGATCGCAATCTTTCCTTAGAAAGCCACATTTCTAGCATTTGTAAAACTGCATTTTTCCATCTCAAAAATATATCTAAATTACGGCCTATGCTCTCAATGTCTCTCCTGGGTCCGCTATTAGCTTATAGCCCATTAGCATCAACAGCGTGGTTGCTGCATTGCTAATACTCTATTCACACACATTACCACTGCGGTACTCACTGTTACTTGCTTTAATGGCGGATGAATGTCTACCTTTGATTGCAGGTGAGGACACGTTCCGAATGCAGCTCGAGCTCGAGGCTGTGGAGAAGCAGATTCGTGACCTGGAGGTGAGGCAGTCCCAGCTGAGAGAGCGGAGAGCCGTGCTGGAATCATCCCAGGCTGATGCTCACAAGTCCGGGGTAAGTATACAGCGTTCTGTTAATGGTCCCACCACATCTAATCCGTTTGTTTCTCTGCACAGGCCCGGTGTACCCAGGACACGATCTTCCCAGATGTCCTTCACTCCAGTGCCGGGACACCACGGACCCTGTGTGCATCCACAGCGGAGGACACTAGCCAGGCCCCGGGCGACGAATTCTCCCCCTCCGGTCTTCGAGATCTCCACCTGGAACTGCTTCGCTCCCCTCCGTGAGATGGGACACTACGCAGTGATCATCGGAGACTTGTTGCTTTAAATGAATGGTTGTTGTCATAATGTAAAGAACAGAAACTGCTATTTGTTAATAAATGGAATCTTTTCTGGGAGCATCCTAGGCTGTTTCGCACTGATGGATTGCACCCCAGCAGAGTCGGAGCGGAGCTGCTCTCAGAAGACATCTCCAGGACACTTCGCTCCATGTGACCAACAAGACAATTCTCAAATAACTATTATGATGACTTTTGTTCCACCCGCTTAAATGATAAAAGTACTTACGCTGTAAAAACTATTAAGACTGTGTCTGTTCCCCGAATAGTGAGGTCAAAATAGAAATATAATATAGGATCTAGAAAAAAATCTTATCGTGATTAAACCAGAAACATGTAAAGTAAATGAACAAAAACTATTTTTAATGTGTGGGCTCATAAATATTAGATCACTCACACCCAAAGCAGTTATTGTAAATGAAATTATAACACATATACTAGTTTTGATATACTCTGCTTGACTGAAACCTGGCTAAAACCAAATGATTATTTTAGTCTAAATGAGTCTACTCCACCAAACTACTGTTATAAGCATGAGCCCCGTCAGACTGGTCGTGGCGGAGGTGTTGCAACAATATATAGTGATATTCTCATTGTTACTCAGAAAACAGGATACAGGTTTACAGTAACTCATTCAAAATACTTTTGCTTAATGTTACACTGTCAGACATGCAAAATAAATCGAATGTATCTCTTGCTCTGGCTACTGTGTATAGACCACCAGGGCCGTATACAGAATTCCTAAAAGAATTTGCAGATTTCCTCTCAGACCTTCTAGTTACAGTTGTAACTAGACAATGGTAAGGTGCTAATCATGTGAGATTTTAATATTCACGTTGATAATTCAAATGATGCATTAGGACTTGCGTTTACTGACCTAATAAACTCTATACTCTATAAACTCTAAATACACTAGATTTAATTATATCACATGAAATCGACCTTACTGATCTATATATCATAGCTCAAAAGTGATGATGTTACTGACCATTTCCTTGTATCATGCATGCTGCGTATCACTGATATTAACTATATGTCTCAGCGTTACCGTCTGGGCAGAACTATTGTTCCAGCCACCAAAGACAGATTCGCAAATAACCTGCTATCTCAACTGCTATTTGTACCCAAAAAATACACATGAACTAGACACAATTACTGGCAACATGGGCACTATTTTCTCTAATACATTAGAAGCTCTTGCCCCCATCAAATTGAAAAACGTTAGAGAAAAACGTACTCCAAGGTTTTTATTTAGCACAGTGGCTAAATTAACAAATTACCAGATGCCACCTGATTCAAATATTCCATCAACGTTTAATAGTAATGACTTTATGAATTTCTTCACTGATAAAATAGATAACATTAGAAATACAATAGCGAATGTAGATTCTACAGCATCTAACACTTCAGTTTCATTCATCGCACCCAAAGATAAACTGCAGTGCTTTACAACTATAGGACAGGAAGAGCTAAATAAACTTATCACTGTATCTAAACCAGCAACATGTTTATTAGATCCTGTACCTACTAAATTACTGAAAGAGGTGTTACCTATAGCCGAAGAACCGCTTCTCAATATCATTACCTTGTCGATATCTTTAGGTCACATCCCAAAACCATTCAAGCTGGCGGTTATCAAGCCTCTTATTAAGAAACCAAAACTAGATCCCAATGAACTGGCAAATTATAGGCCTATTTCAAATCTTCCATTTATGTCTAAAATTTTAGAAAAAGTTGTGTCTGCTCAATTGAGCTCCTTACTGCAAAAAAATTATCTGTACGAAGACTTTCACCATAAAGAGAGAAACTGGTTTAGTTTCTAGATGAACACAAAAGGTGAGTACTCAGTCAAGTTGAGTAAAGTTCCCGGATGAATCAGAACAATGCACTCTTTCCTCAGGAGAACACCATAGCACAGAAACTGCACTTGTTAAAATTACAAATGACCTGCTTCTTGCGTCAGATAAAGGCTGCATCTCATTGCTAGTTTTACTTGATCTTAGTGCTGCATTCGACACCATAGATCATGACATACTCATCGATAGATTAATCAATTACAAAACTATACAGGTATTGAAGGGCAGCTAAGATGGTTTAGATCCTACCTGTCCGATCGCTACCACTTTGTTTATTTAAATGGTGAGTCATCTCATTTATCACCAGTAAAATATGGAGTGCCACAAGGATCCGTCCTAGGTCCCCTTCTATTTTCATTATACATGTTGCCCCTTGATAATATTATTAGAAAATATGGAATTAGCTTCCACTGTTATGCTGATGATACTCAGCTATATATCTCAACGAGACCAGATTCAACTTCTAAATTAGCTAACAGAGTGTGTTAAAAATGTAAAAGATTGGATGACCAATAATTTTCTCCAATTAAATTCGGATAAGACAGAGATATTAATTATTGGACCAAAAACAGTACACAGAATCTTGTAGATTATAATTTGAACACCTGAGAAGAGATGATGCTGACCCTGAATCAACAAACAGAACTAACAAATATTGCTACAAGTGTGACTGCATCATATAATAATTGATGTTAATAATGTTCATCATCTGGCTGACTACGTCTTGTATTAATTTTTCTGAAAAATCCAGTCATACATGCACAAACTGACAGTCACCACTTATAAGCTACTACTAAATATTGTAGAAACTTAATTTTCTGTAAAGTTGCTTTGTAACGATTTGTAGTGTAAAAAACGCTGTACAAATAAACTTGAATTGAATTGAACTGCTCTTTTGCAAGTTCTATTAAAAAACTACTGATACATTTAATGGTTTCCACAAAATATTGGGCAGCACAACTGTTTTAAACATTGATAATAATCAGAAATGTTTCTTGAGCAGCAAATCAGTATATTATAATGTTTTCTGAAGATCATGTACTGACTGAAGACTGGAGTAATGATGTTTAAAATTCAGTTTAAAGGGATAAATTACATTTTACAATGGATCCACATAAAAAACAATTATTTCTGTAGGTATATTTCACAATCGAATGCAGGCTTAAGATGCCATCAAGAAAGTGTTTTTTTTTTTTTTTTACATGAAAAGAGTATTTAATGTGTCAATACATGTGTCAATAAACTCTTGCAAATCGTCTTATTTTGTCTAATTATGAATATGAAAAATAAATATAAATCAATGAATTCACAGTTGTAATTAGGCTTGAAAAGAAGTCTTTTCAACTTGAACTTTTCAACTAAATTTTAGCGTTGTTTGGACGTCTGCAAACGACATCTTTTGACGTCTTTTCAATTAGTTTTTGCTGTGTGGGGAGACTTTATTTTAAGCAGTGTTGTTCGTTGAGTTGTGTGGTTTTTGCAAAGTTCCATTACTGCAGCTCAGAACTCGCTACCGAGGTCATTGTATAGTGAAGCAACTGCAAACGAAACCTCCACATCTTCTGGGTAAAGTCTATTTAAAAATCAATCTGAGTCCATGCATTTAATTTGGTTTTGTTGAACATTTAGGAAGAGTGGCAGCCAAGGAAAACAATCAAGCATTCGCTCAGTGTGATACAGATATTAACTCCACGACTATGGCGTTATTTCCCTGTCAAATGTCGAGAGCGCATAATTGTAGCGCGAAAGTACATTAATATGATAGGCGAGCGTGAATCTCTCTCTGCTCGTGCGCGGAATATAATGTACGGAACGCGAATCTCTCTGTTCGCGTGCTGGAACTCAGCACACGCTCTCAGATACACATTGCTCTTGTAAGAATTTTGGACCCACTTTATATTAAGTGGCCTTAACTACTATGTACTTACATTTTAATTAATAATTTAGTACATTGTACTTATTGTATACATACATGTTTTTACATTGTACTTATATATAAAAAAACTACATGTAATTACATCTATATTTAATTTCTGTAATTAAATTTATAATTACACTGTTGACCCATACTTTACACCTTAACCCAACCTTAAATTTACCCATACCTCCAACCCTCTCCCTAACCTTACGCCTATCCCACCTCAATAGCAGCAAAAGTGTTTTACAACACAATATGAACACAATAAGTGCATTGTACTTATTTTTTTATTTAAGTACATAGTAGTTAAGGCCACCTAATATAAAGTGGGACCAGAATTTTCTCTCTGCTCGCTGAGGTTTCTCGGTACTCTTCTCTTCAATTTCTTTCTCTTTGCTCTTGGCATAAACGCTGTCAAAACGGCAACAACCAATCAGAAAAAGGCTTCAACGACTGACCAATGAAAACACGACATAGTACATGGAATCTTATTGGTTGATGTTGAACCGCACATGGAACATTAAATTTACATTTATTCATTTAGCAGACGCTTTTATCCAAAGCGACTTTCAAATGAGGACAGTGGAAGCAACCAAAAACAACAAAAAGAGCAATGAAATATAAGTTCCATAACAAGTCTCAGTAAGGTTAACACAGTACACGAAGCATGGGCTTTTAAATAATATAATAAATAAAAAGAAAACAGATAGAAAAAAAAAAAGAATAGAGCAAGCTGTGTTCGAGGTCTTTACACACACACACACACACACATATATACACACACATACACACACACACACAATTGCATAATAAATGAAAAGAAAATAGCATACAAAAATATTAGAAAAGTAGTAAATTTTTTAAGAGTAGAATAAAAATAGTGAGTGTTCAATTGAAGAATGTAAGCTTCCAGAGGGCACATAAGTCTGAAGTAACAAATTTAGGTAAATTGGTGCAGAGCCAGTTTTGTAGGCAAACATCAATGCCTTGAATTTTATGCAGTTGTGCAGCTTGTTCTGAAAGAAAGGGCTTGATCTTCTTGATGTTGAATAAAGCAAATCTGCAGGATCAGAAAGTTTTATGTGGTCTGAGAAAGTCAGCTGATCATCAATCATAACATGGAATAAATTCACTGACGTTCAATCAAGACGAGCTGAGATGGATCCACCGAATTCACGATCTCAGGTAACCAGTTTTATTTGTTTTGATGTTAAATACGTTAAATGTATCGTCTTGATTGAACTTCAGTGAACTTATTCCATAGATACAGTCGGCATCTAGTCATAGCTGGGGGCGCGGCGAGGGCGGAGTCGGCGTGGGGGAAAACACTGCGAGCATCGTGTGTATCTGAATGGCAAAATGCACATATTGGGCACTCATTCCCAGAGACACGTAGAACAATTGTAGTCTCTTTTAACTTTAATATTCATATACACTAGTCCATATCGATATTTGATTCATTTTACAGCCCTAATATAGATGTGTTCATTCAAAAAATGGCCAAATCCCGTGACGTTCTGCTTTATACAGCAAGTTCTATTTTTGACTGGATTCCGCGACTCAATCGTTTCGCAAACACAGACGGGGTGAATTTATGAATGAAAGTTCTGACACAAAACTAAGTTGTTACGTGTCCACATGCTTTTTTAAGTGGGTTTATGGTCGACACTAGGCTAACGTTACATAGTTTTGCTTCAGGTAGAATGATAAGGCTAATTATATATGCATGAAACAACCTTACACAGTTTTGATAACGTTAATGATGAACACAATCTTAATATAGCCTTCCTGTGATGAAATGCCGACTGCACACACACACACACACACACACACACACACGCTTAGTCTTGGGATTCCACAACTTCCCTTGATCATCCTCAAAACGTATTGCTTGTAGCCATTTTGTAATCCTTTCCGGCTCTGTATGTTTATAAGGAAGGATGTAGAACTTCAATTCATAATTTGTTAGTTTATTGGAGGTACAGAAAACGACACAGCAACTCTTTGGCGTGACTGTCCCGTTTATTTCAATTGGCGCCAAGGCAATGTTTTCCCCCATGGGCTAAATTCACGTGACGGGGCGTTCCCGGGGGCGTTCCCAGACCAACCGTCTGTATCTATGTGTTCCATGTGCGGTTCAGTATCAACCAATAAGATTCCATGTACGATGTCGCGTTTTCATTGGTCAGTCGTTGAAGCCTATTTCTGATTGGTTGTTGCCGTTTTGACAGCGTTTATGCCAAGAGCAAAGAGAAAGAAATTGAAGAGAAGAGTAGGCTACTTGCAGTGTTGCCAGCTTAGCGACTTTGTCGCTTGATTTAGCGACTTTTCAGACCCCCATAGCGACAAAACCCTAGTGACAAATCTAGCGTTGTCGGACAACAGAAACATTAAAATATAAAATAAAAAACCTTTGAGAATTTTAGCTGCCTTAGAATGCAGTACATGAGCACAGAAATGGAAAGATAATAAGACTGCACTTACGTCATGAATATGCTAATTAGCATATGACGTCATCTAGCGACTTTTCAGGCAGGGTTTAGCTACTTTCCATAGAAAGAGGTTGGCAACACTGGTTGGCCATGCGCGAACCCACAGGACGCAGTCTAAGCACATACACGCTTACTTTAAGCGAAGAGAAGAGATTCGCGATTGCACTGAACACGTTTTAAGTGCAGGCATACTCTCTGAGCGAGCCCAGAGAAAATTCTTACAAGACAACACATATCTGAGAGCGTGCGCCGAGTTCCAGCACACGAACAGAGAGATTTGCGCTCGCACACATTATATTCCGCGCGGGAGCAGAGAGATTTGCGCTCGCGCACATTATATTCCGCGCGCGACTCGCAGTGTTGCCAACTTAGCGACTTTGTCGCTATATTTAGTGACTTTTCAGACCCTCTCAGCGACTTTTTTCCAAAAAAGAGACTAGCGACAAATCTAGCGACTTTTTTTGACAGACCTTATTTAGTCTCTGAGACTCTCCGGTACTGCAGCACGAGCTTTCTCTCTCGCTCTCTCTCCCAGCGTGTGCACACGCCTCTCTCTCTCTCTGCATCTGCTCTATTCAACGAGCAGAGAGGAGCAGCACTTTCAGTTAAAAAAAGATATTTTGTTGATTCATGTAAAAAAGGCTATGGGTTTCTATTTTTCTAACTGTATTTAAATCTCTCCTTCTACATGTTGAGACATGTACATACACAGACCACTTCACCTGAGCGAATTAGCGTCCAGAAACCTTGACCACGTGATTACCCCCGCCCTCACAGTGACTGAAGATCAGTGCAGCAAGGGGCAAGGAACTCGACCGGAAGTTGAAGTCAGGTGGGGGCTGCCATCTTTTAGCAGAACTTCACTTGCGTTAGCATTCCCATTGACTCCCATTCATTTTGGCGTCACTTTGACAGCGAATAACTTTACATCTGAGGCGTTTAAAGACTCTGTTTGTCCATTATTTATTTCTAAAGATACACGACAATGTATAAAGGGCTCCATTACCTTCTATGTTACATTATGGCCCCGTATAAACAGTTTTTGTAAAAAAATAGGCTAACGATTGCGTCATAACCACTCGACTCTGTCGCATTACCGTACAGACAGGTGGAGAAGCTCGCAGGCAATTAACTTAATATGGCGTAGTGGCGTTACATTTTAAAATACTATACAAAATAATTAATCAGTACTTACTCCTGCTCACTCACTCACGACAAAGAACTCCCCGCTCAAGCTTGCCGTCTCTGCAAGATTAACGATGGCAGTTTGCACGCACAGCTACTAGAAGATTTACATCTGGCAGACAGGTTGCTGACGTCGTCAAGCTTCGTTTGAGTCTGCGCGTCAGAAACGGAAGTGCTAAAAAACGCTAAAACTGGGCTTCATTTGTCTCAATTGAGTTCCAATGGGGTCGCTGTGTCCATTTCTTTTACTGTCTATGGGGGATACAGGTCGAAGGCTTAAGTTTCTGCATTATCATTGTTTCTGGACTGTTTAAAGATCGCCTTTTGGACAAAGTGTTGTGTGTGAATGCAAAAGTAAGTTTGAATAGCTTATTATATAGTCGATGAGAGATTTATTCACGTCTGTATACAAGTTAATATGTCCGTGAGGTAACGATGTCTATGTGTATGCGTGCATTTATAATTCGCGTGTAACATTGTAAACATTGTAACCCGTTGTTTATATGCTTATATACATATCTGGTGAGTGCTAGAGTAACATATGTTGTTATCAGTACAAGTTAAGTTCCCGTTTGAAACAGGGTTCGCTGCATTTCTTTATATCTAACGAGTATACTGTTAAAATATAACTTTCTAAGCGCATGCGCTCTCGTAGCTCAGACTGAGTGGCGCTTCATAGGCGTCCTGGCTCTAATAGGGTGTCAAGTTACAAATGTGCGCTGCTTATAATATAGGAATTACAGCCTGCCTTGTATTCTACATTTCTTTTTGCAAATAATGTTCATATTGATGTTTAATTATCAAGTTTAATTTACTGTGCTGTGTTATTGCCATTTTGTTATAATTTATTTTTACTATTATCATGTATATTATGTATATTTATGTTTATGTCTTTGGTTTATATATTTTGTAGAAAAACCACAACCACGACCAAACCATCTGTTGAGTGGTGACAATAAATGGGTTATTCCCAGAAAAGTGCATCTTCATATCGTCTCTAATCGGACAGTCTTTGGTGGGTCAGCACCCTGATCTGGCAACTTGTGTCTTATAACACTACCAAGCAAACAAACTAATTTACACTTCCGACTCATACAAGTATAGCCAAAATCACAGTACTACCATTGTCTTAATCTTATGTGTATGTGATTTCATTAGATAATGTCGTGAATAGGATTTTAGAGCAGAGATTAACATCTTTGAGACCTGGTATGTATTAATGGACCGCGTTTCAGTCATTATAATATTAATTCCATTGTCAGACAACAGAAACATTAACATATAATAATGAAAAACGTTTTATTGAGAATTTTGGCTGCATTAAAATGCAGTACATGAGCACAGAGAGGGCAAAATAATATGACGCACTTACGTCATGAATATGCTAATTAGCATATGACGTCAACTAGCGGCATTTAGTGACTTTTCAAGCACGGTTTAGCTACTTTCCATTGAAAGAAGTTGGCAACACTGCGCGCGAGCAGAGAGATTCGCGCTCGCGCACATTATATTCCGCGCCCGAGCAGAGAGATTGACGCTCGCGCACTATATTAATGTACTTTCGCGCTACAATTATGTGCTCTCGACATTTGACAGGGAAATAACGCCATACACGACCAGAGATAAAAACATGTACAGTTTTCCCTTTTTGAAAAAGCATCACCTTTATTCATTCTTTCCCGTTGTCTGAACGCTAACAGAGCGACCACAATAAACGTGCCACAACAGAATGCAAATTATTTCTTCATGTCGCCAACAAAGAAATAGACAAAGCGATGTGGAAATTAACTCTTACCTGCAATCCAAAGAGCTGAGAGTAAAACCCATCGGAAAGAAAAAGAAGGCGCCATCATGTCGGGTTTTGATGACTGAATGTCTGGCAAGTTTAAAGTGCTTTCCTGGAAAAGACATGAAAAACGATCATTCATTTTCATTTTCGTAATACGCTATTCAAGAATGTCAAACAAAACGCACCCACAGACGTCATCCCTCTTGACAGATTGGAATACGAAACATAAACACAACTCATATTTCCCGTTTTCAGTACGAGTGAAAGCAAGGTGTATCAGTTGGCAAGCAAGTACAACTATTTACATGTAAAATGACGTGTGATCAAAAATGAAATATTTCACACTAAAATGTTGTGAGCAGATGTGAATGATGATCCTTCAAGAAAAGCATGATGGGGTTTCCCTAAAGAAAATCGGTTATGTGGAATAAGTTTCAGTTATAAAAATCAAAGAAATACAAATATAGCCTAGGAATAAAACTCTGAAACAGAATAACTCAAATGCAATGACTACAATAGAAGAAGAGCAGTCGTGTCTTACCTCGTGTCGTAGGATTTCAAAACTTCTCTCGTGCCTTCACAGAATTTCTGAAATGAAAGACTAAGAATCCACACTGCGGTTTCCTTTTAAATACACTCCTTGTAGGAAACAGCACTGACGTTGTCACGTGTGGCGACACTGAAAACAAGGAGAAATCCAATAGCAGGTAACAGGCCCGGCTCCAGATATGAGATGAAAGGTGGGCCAAATTATATTCCAGGTGGGGGGGGGGGGGGGTGTTCTTCAATGCTTTAATCTCACATGTCTATTTATATATGTGGCCTTCAGGAGTCTAACACTCTCTATATTAAATAAAATCCAATTATAACATTTTCAGCTCAAAAGAGCCACCTGGTTTCACGCAAGCCACGCTAATTAAAGGACGCAGATGGAAGCTGGTATGTCAGAAAAAAAATACATTTATTTATATTTTTACAATTGTTAGATTATATAAACAATCTTTAAAAGACAACTGTTATACTTTATGAAACTTCCCTCAATCCAAACACCAAATGGTTAAGGGCAGGCACGGAGTTTCCCTCCTGAGACGTGTCAGAATTTAAAGCACACCACACGTCACTCTTAATAAATAATTTAAGAATACACAGGTAACACAACCCAATTAAATCGATCACACGTGATTCACAGCAATATCCCCTCTTCACTTCACACACACACCACTACAGGTGTTTTTGTCTCTTTGGAAAACTACACAATCACCCTAGTATTTCAATTAGAGAACCTCACATTGTATACACAAGTTATCGGAGAGAGTAAAAAACAACAAAACAAACATACAGTGTAAAACACACAATCCGATATCTCTCCCCTCTCTTCACATGCCTCTAGGGCGTTCAGCAAACACTAGTATAAAATATGGTAGGCAGTTTATATAGCTAAAACTAAATAGGAAAAACTGTGACTGGACGTCCTGAATAGCAAACAAATGTTTGCACAATGCGTCTTCACCACAATCTCATGATTTTACTGTGACAGGAGATACAAAATCAATATACCAAGCTTTAACAATCATTCACCACATTTCATAAATCTAACTTGGTACCTGCAACAATTTGCCCAGAACAACTGTTTTGTCCACTGGCCAATCTCCAGCTTCAGGCAACGACAACAGCACTGGTTTAAACCATCGATCCTGGTGCTTTCATTCCCCACGCTGTACCGACACACTGTTGGAATACCAGCTTAGTTTATCGCTCTGTGACTACGTCACCCTAAATAGCTGGCTGAGTAATGCCGCGCTTCGAGGTGGTATCTACTGGGTCCTAATTTCCTACCACTTACATATAGTTTTAATTTCATATATTTAAGGCAATTGTTAGGGTTGTTTGTTATTGTTGTGTTTGTTTTCTTCATTTTTTATGTTTTGTACATATTTTGGAACTATTTAGTAGTTCAGAACCTTGGATGCCAAAATTTAAATCACTTCATTCTGGATGGTTTTGGAAGTTTATTTCGCATTTCGTGGGATACCTGATGTAATGTCAGCCAGGTATTTATCTTTTTCCAACGTGTATTAAAACAACTTGGCAAAAAGCCCCACAGCTATGCAATCTTACTCACTGTCACCAAGCCTGTATTTATTTGATCCCACGTACAGTAAAAGTTTTAAAAGTTTTTACTATTTAAAATAACTATTTTCTATTTGAAAATATTTTTATATGTAATTTATTCCTGTGATCAAAGGTGAATGTTCAGCATCATTACTCCAGTCTAGTGTCACATCCTTAAAAAATCAAATCATTCTAATAGGCTGATTTGCTGATTATCAATATTTAAAACATGTTAAAATTTAAAAATATGTCAGTTTACCGTTTTGCTGTACTTTGGATCAAATAAATGCAGGCTTGGTGAACAGAAGAGACTAGTAGTGACTAGTGACTAGTAGTGGATACTATAGGCAACTTTAATTATTCTCTAATTTCTAGCTTTTAATTTGCTTAGAAATCTATAACTGCTTGACAATAACAAAAAATAATGATTTTTTTTTAAATATACTACAAACACTTATTTATCACATAATAAGACAGAATATTCTCTATACTATAGGCTAATAAATCTATGTCAGTTAGCACTGTTTTGTTGATATAGGCTACTGTATTTATCACCTGCTGGAGATTACTTAAAAAACCATATATTGTTCCCATCGTATATGAATGTCTTCGTGTTTCCAAAAGTTTCAGTTCTTCTGTCAAAACAACTGTTTTCATATAGCTATAGCTGGACGGTGTTGTCCATATTAGGAGTTTCCTGATATGACTTTTTTTTTTGCGCGAGAGCGCGCTCCGGCTTCGAGGACGAATGAAACACACACTGCAGGAGAGTTTAGCGCTTCTGGGTCCGAATAAAATTGTCACAGGCCAGAGCGGACCACCAATTTAACGGGTCTCGCTCCTCCCTCTAACTTCCACCTCGAGGAGGTCCCACAACTACCCCAATGAATGGACGGACAACCAAGATTAAAATTTAACAATTTTATTTATTTAAAAGTTTGGGGAAAGGGGTAAGGAAACTTTAAAACTATGATGACTCGAACTATTCTTTATCCACAAATACGGATTCCAGTCTCAAGAACACTCCTCTTCAGCCCTTCCTCGACAACACTCCACTTCAGCCCTTAATTTCCCGCCGACTCCACTCCAGGTAAGTTTAAAGCAAGAGCTAGGCAGTTACCGTGCAGGGGTTCTAGCTCTCAGGTAAATACAGAGTTCAATACACAGGTGAGTATTCACAGGGCTAAGCTGTTAGCGTGCAGGGGTTCTAGCTCTCAAGTAAGTACAGTGTTCCATACACAGGTAGTATTCAAAGGGCTGGGCTGTTAGCGTGCAGGGGTTCTAGCTCTCAAGTAAGTACAGTGTTCAATACACAGGTGGGTATTCACAGGGCTGGGCTTGTTAATGTGAAGAGGTTCTTGCTCTTAGGTAAGTACAGCGTTCAATACACAGGTAAGTATTCACAGGGCTGGGCTGTCGGCGTGCAGAGGTTCTAGCTCTCAGGGAAGTACAGTGTTCAATACACAGGTGGATATTCACAGGGCTGGGCTGTTAATGTGCAGAGATTCTAGCTCTCAGGTAAGTACAGCGTTCAATACACAGGTAAGTATTCACAGGGCTGGGCTGTTAATGTACAGGGGTTCTAGCTCTCAGGTAAATACAGTGTTCGATACACAGGTGGGTATTCACAGGGCTGGGCTGTTAGCGTGCAGGGGTTCTAGCTCTCAGGTAAGTACAGTGTTCGATACACAGGTAAGTATTCACAGGGCTGAGCTGTTAGCGTGCAGGGGTTCTAGCTCTCAATGTAAGTACAGTGTTCCATACACAGGTAAGTATTCACAGGGCTGAGCTCTTAGCGTGCAGGGGTTCTAGCTCTCAAGTAAGTACAGTGTTCAATACACAGGTGAGTATTCACAGGGCTGGGCTGTTAATGTGCAGAGGTTCTAGCTCTCAATGTAAGTACAGTGTTCCATACACAGGTAAGTATTCACAGGGCTGAGCTGTTAGCGTGCAGGGGTTCTAGCTCTCAATGTAAGTACAGTGTTCCATACACAGGTGGGTATTCACAGGGCTGAGCTGTTAGCGTGCAGGGGTTCTAGCTCTCAAGTAAGTACAGTGTTCAATACACAGGTGAGTATTCACAGGGCTGGGCTGTTAATGCGCTACTCACCACTGAAGATATTCAGAGGTCTGTATTCCAAGCAGATACGGGTTTAGTCGATGACTGACGGCTGGTGGGCCTTACAGATGAAACTGCAAACAATACTGGGCTTCCCGCCCAGCTTGACAAGGGGGCACACGGGGGAGGATCGGCTGTTGTCCTTCGCTTCCCTCGTCAAATAAACAGCACAGACGACACGCACAAGGCCGGTGGTTGCCGACAGGGCCAAGGACACAACGTCACATGGATAAAAAAAGGATAAGGCTTTGATTTAAAAGCTTACAGGGATTGCTGCGTGGGCAACGACATCCAACCTCCTCCAGAGGCGCCTCCAACACGTCCGAGCTCCAGCTTACTTAAGGTAAAGACTGTGGTTGCCACCAATACACTACTCCTCTCCGTCAGGCCTCTTCCTACGACCAGGGACACAACCACGGACAAACACCACACACCACAAAGGCACTACAATTCTTCTTGTGTGTACACTTCAATATAGCAGCACTCACCACACTCCACACACTCAGTGAAAGAAGATCGGTGGTGTATTCCCGTTTCGGGCTCAGAGTCCTGACAGGGCGGGTCAGATGGACAAAGGCAGGAGGGCAGACCACAGCAGGCAGATATATCGTACACCGGAGTCTCTCCGTCTTTCCCAGCGATCTCCAACGCAAGGCACTACTATCAACACTTGAGTAAACACACAAGCACTGAGGATTATCAGATCAACACAAGAGGGGGGGGGGGATTTTCCACTGCTACGGAGAGATATGCAGTCGGAATCCTTTCTTAAAGGCGGTTAGTCTCCCTCCACATCCGTCATTCACTCTCCACAATGTACAAGAAATGTTCGTAAAGTCTTCACCCACCAGTGCACAGTGTTGTCCTCTCCCAACACGAATTCAATGATCTCCTTCACTCAGGGGCCTTCCAAACGTAGGATCGCTCCTTCAACTCAATCCACAATAAGAGGTAAACACAATATACAAAAGGTCGATCACTTAACTTCCTCCGCACTTCCAATATCCATTTTCCTTGGATTCTCCGTTGCAGCCCGTAAATCGCAACATCCACGCCACACCAGCCACTTCCGTATCCCGTGAAACAACAGCAGAACAAAAAACCTCCTCCTGTTCATAAACCAGCCCCTTTTATATCACTGCATCCTTCCCGATCCTCCAATTGGTATCCAACACGTCCTCTTCCCACACCTGACATGTATTTTGGATAATTTCCCCACCTTGGGCCAACCGGAACAGAACTTATGTTTCACTTAAATTGGTCCGGGCGGAAATATTTCCCACACTACAGTTCCGCCCGGATTAGTCACCCAGTGACATCCTCCCCCGCCAAATCGTTCTAGTCCCTAGAACGTGGTTGTTCAACCCAATCCCCATACCTCTCGGGGGGCCGTCCTTGGTTCTCTCGTTGGGACCGTCTAGGTGGTGATCCGGGGTCCAGTCCCCTTGGTTCAGCCTCTGGGAGCCTCGGAACTATGGCCCATGCTTGCAACGGCGGAGCGCACACAGTCGGAGCTGGTAATGCCTCTAGGGGAGGTCTAGGGTAGTTCGGGCATGGCCGAATCAAGTTGCGATGTAATACCCGTTCTGGTCCAGCCTTCCCCTCAGGTCGAAGTACATAGACCGGCTGCCCCAGCCGCTGCTGGTGCTGCACCACATATGGAACAGACTCCCAACGATCACTCAACTTCCCTTTCCCCTGTCGCCGGTTGTCCCGTACCAGCACTCTCTCTCCTGGTAACAACGGGGCTTCTCTGGCCGTCCGATCATATATCTGTTTGTTCTTAATTGCGGCAGCATTTATCCTCCCCGAGACTTGCTCATAGGCAGAGTGAAGGCGCTGGTGGTGGCATCTTACCCACTCGGTCAAACTCAAGGTCTCTTCCAACGTGGCCACCCCCAATACCAAGTCTGTCGGCAACCGCACATGTCTCCCGAACATCAGGTAGGTCGGAGCGTACCCCGTAGTGCTGTGGACGCTGTTGTTATAGGCCTGGACCAGTGCAGGAAGGTTACTCACCCAATCGTTCTGATGTTCCTGGTCCAGCGTACCCAGTAGGCTCAACAGAGTCTGGTTGAAGCGTTCGCAGCACCCATTCCCTTGGGGATGGTAGGGGGTAGTATGGGTCTTAGTACATCCATACACCCGACACAACTCCCTGATCACTCTGGACTCAAAGTTCGGCCCCTGGTCACTATGCAAGAATTCTGGGCATCCGAAAGGCTGAATCACTGCCCTCCATAAAGCGGTGGCGGTCACGTTGGCTGTCTGATCCAAAGTCGGGATGGCCCAAGCATACTTGGTAAACAGGTCGGTGACCACCAAGATGTTTTGGTAGCGGTCCATGGGCCTGCCCAAGGTTAGATAATCCATGGCCAGGATATGCAACGGGGCCCTGGCCTGTATCGGAACCATCGGGGCCTTCACCTCCTTCCGAGCCTTAAACAGGGTACATCGAGGGCATGCTTGAATGAACAAACTCACAGCGGCCTCCATCCCGGGCCAGTAGAAATGTCGCCGCAGAAGCGACAACGTCCTCTCATTCCCCTGATGCCCCAATTGTGTATGGTAGGCCTCTAACAAAGCCTGCACCTGGCCCCCTGGCACCAACACCTGGCGGAACTCCTCTCCCGACTTCGGGTCTTTAATCGTCCTGCACATCACCCCATCTCTCAAGCCAAGGCGTGCCCACTGCCCCAACAACTTCCTCACCTTGTGAGTCTGGGCTCGCCATTCCACCTTCGTTGGCCCCCTCCTCCGTCTTAACCAATGACCTAGCATTCTCAAATCCTGGTCCTCCTCTTGACGCTCCCTCCATCGTTGCGGGTCCCAGCCCCAACTCACTGGCACAGCCTCCTGCGGAGCCCCCGGTACCTCTACAACCCCCACTGTCAGCCCTTCCTCCGGGCCTATCGGTAACTCTCGTTCACTCTCCATCTGATGTGCCTCCGGGAGTCTGGACAAGACGTCGGCATTTGTGTGCTCTCGGCCTGGCCGATATTGGATCTGGTAGTCGAAGTTGGCCAGCTGGGCCACCCATCTTTGCTCCACTGCCCCCAGCTTTGCCGTCTGTAAGTGGACCAAGGGGTTGTTATCTGTTATCACCTGTACTTTAGCACCCCATAAGTAATCTTTGAATTTTTCACTCAGGGCCCACTTCAAAGCCAGCAACTCCAGCTTAAATGAACTGTAATTCGAATCATTCCTCTCTGCCGGGTGGAGGCTTCGGCTAGCATAGGCGATCACTCGCTCTACCCCTTGCTGCTGCTGAGCTAACACCGCCCCAAGCCCGAGGTTACTGGCGTCTGTGTACAAGATGAAAGGTTGTGAATAATCCGCATAGCCCAAGATTGGAGCCTGGAGCAGCTCTTGCTTCAGCCTTTGAAACGCCGATTCACACACCGGGCTCCAAGCGATGGAGGGAGACCCACGGCCGCGAGGACGCCCAGTCCCTGCCAACAGCTGATTCAAGTGTTTGGCAATTTTTGAAAAATCCTTGATGAATCGCCGATAGTATCCGACGAAGCCCAAAAAGGACCGAACTTGCCTCACGGTTTTCGGTGCCTCCCAGCCCTGCACAGCCGCCACCTTCTCGGGATCCACCGAGACCCCCAGAGGCACTCACACAATGGCCCAGAAACTTCACCTCCTTCCTCAACAGGTGGCACTTCTCTGGCTGCAGCTTCAACCCATACTGCTCCATGGCCCGGAACACATCCTCCAGATGTCGCAGATGGGACTCAAAATCTGGGGAATAGACGATGACATCATCTAGATATACCAGCGTAGAGTCCACCAACTGGCCACCCAGACACCGCTGCATCAGCCGTTGGAACGTGGCCGGTGCATTACATAGGCCAAAGGGCATACGGTCCCACTCAAAAAGCCCAAAGGGAGTGGTGAAAGCAGTCTTCTCTCGGTCGACCCCCTCGACCTGGACTTGCCAATACCCACTCGCAAGATCCAAAGTGGAGTACCATACAGACCGTGTCAGGCTGGCAAGAGAGTCCTCTATCCGCGGCAGTGGAAAAGCATCTTTCTTTGTGACTTGATTTAATTTCCGATAGTCTACACAAAATCTCCAAGCTCCCGTCTTCTTCTGGACGAGGACAATCGGGGCCGCCCATGGGCTACTGCTCTCCCGGACAATCCCCTTGTCCAACATTCCCTGCAGCAGAGTACGAACCTCCGAATACAGAGTGGGTGGTACTGGACGGTATCTCTCACGACTAGGCAGGGCATCGCCAGTGGGGATCTGATGTTTCACTACACCGGTACAGCCATAGTCCTCATCATGTCTGGAGAACACATGTTGCCACTTGGTAAGGAGATCCTGCAATTGTTTACTCTGGCTTTCCTCTAGCCCTTCTCCCTGCAGGGACTCTCTGGTCAGGTGAACAGGCACCTCATTTCCGAGCTGTTCCAGGGATGAGTCCACCTGAGCCAAGGTCACTTCTACGACCGTAGGACACACCTGCCGGAAGCTGACTTCCCGGCCCTCTCGCACCTGGTGGGCATCCACCATGGTCACCAGGACCAACCGCTGGTGACGATGTAAATTGACAGGGTAAGGGTTCTCGTTCCGTATCTTCACCGGGACTCGGCCTCGGCGAACCACTGCCAATCCATGGGCCACTGCTACACTCTGGCAGTCCATATGGGGCTCGACCAGCACCCAGCCTGACGACCCGCACTCGTGCGATGGTACTCTTGCCCAGACAATGGCCTCACTCCTTGCCGGTATAGATACTGCGTATCGGCAGGCAACCCGCCCGATACTTTCTTGACTCCCCCGTGCCTTGGCCATGTGTACCCGACGACAATCGGCCTCTATCCTTTCCCATTCTTGTCTTTCTGCCGGTGGTAGGGTCTTCTTAGGCCTAGCCTGAAACAACTCCTCCCAGCAGTCTGCAATTACGTTCATCCCCAACAGGGCTTTTTGGATTCCTAGGCAATGATCTCGGACAATAACGACCCCCTTCTGGGGCACAGTGATTCCATTAATCTCCAAATCTGTAACTAGATATCCGACATAGGGGATCTCCAGTCCATTAGCCCCCCGTAAGGTCAGCCAGGGTGCTTCTGTTCCCTGTACCTGGCTACCCTGAAACAGCTCCTTGGACAGGCTCTCTGAGACTAAGGTGACTTGAGACCCAGTGTCTACCAGACATCGTATCTTCACCCCACGGATCCGTACCTCTACCACTGGGCTATGCCCGATCAGCTGATTCCTGGGGGCGCTCATCCAATTTGGGTCACTCACAGAGGTCCCAGCCACTTGACCCACAGTGGCCGGCCGACCTAAAAATCCCCTTCGGAACCCCGTCGAGAGCCGCATTGGCGACTATAATGCCCTGGCTCACCACACCGATTACAAATGGGGCGTCCCTGTTCGTCCCACTGAAAACGGGCCCGGGCTTCCCGTACTGGACGTCTCTCCAGACCTCGTCTTCCCTCGGAATGCGACCGCTCCCGTGACATTGGTGGTAAGCGTTGGGGGCCTCGTCGCATCTCTTCTAGGAGGGTTTTAGATAACTCTGCCATCTGCTCTCGGACATCCTTCAAGAGCTCAGAACGTAAGGCCTGTTTCCAATCCCCTGTTCCAGAGGCAGCTGCCACTTCTCCACTCACTGCCGCACACACTGGGGAATCCACCACTCCCACCTGATCCGCTTCTAGGGCCAGAGCCTCGGCTCTCAGGTCTTCAAACGTCATAGCTGGGTCTCTACGAAATTGAACACGTAGACTCTGACGAACTGGGCCCTCTCGCAGCCCCAACAGGAACTGGTCTCGTAAGAGAGTCTCCCCCTCTCCCAAGCCATGGTCCCGCTTACCTCGCAGCCTGATGAACTGCTCCCGCAACCTTAGTGTGAAGGCCCTTAAGGATTGTTGCTGCCCTTGCTTGCAATTGAAAAACTGGGCCCGAAGGACCGCTACTGGGGTTGCATCCCCATATATTCCTGTGAGGAAGTCCAACACATCTTGTGCAGTAGCTCGGACTGTCTCTGGGGCAGCCTGGACTTCCCGTTGGGCCTCCCCCTCTAGGGAATTTATCACAAACTGCAGTTTCTGGGGGGCGCTCAATCCTTGAATCCCAGCCAGATATTCGACCTGGGCTTTCCATTCCGACAGCCGTATCTCAGATCCCGGCCCTCCATACTTCGGTGCCCAGGGGGCTCCCAAGAAAATGGGCATGACTCGGGGTGGGGCCTCAGGCACTGCCTCGTCCGCCATTGGGGAGCGGCGGTCGCTCAACTCGAGGTGGAACCCTGCCGACTACGCCAAAATCTGTCACAGGCCAGAGCGGACCACCAATTTAACGGGTCTCGCTCCTCCCTCTAACTTCCACCTCGAGGAGGTCCCACAACTACCCCAATGAATGGACGGACAACCAAGATTAAAATTTAACAATTTTATTTATTTAAAAGTTTGGGGAAAGGGGTAAGGAAACTTTAAAACTATGATGACTCGAACTATTCTTTATCCACAAATACGGATTCCAGTCTCAAGAACACTCCTCTTCAGCCCTTCCTCGACAACACTCCACTTCAGCCCTTAATTTCCCGCCGACTCCACTCCAGGTAAGTTTAAAGCAAGAGCTAGGCAGTTACCGTGCAGGGGTTCTAGCTCTCAGGTAAATACAGAGTTCAATACACAGGTGAGTATTCACAGGGCTAAGCTGTTAGCGTGCAGGGGTTCTAGCTCTCAAGTAAGTACAGTGTTCCATACACAGGTAGTATTCAAAGGGCTGGGCTGTTAGCGTGCAGGGGTTCTAGCTCTCAAGTAAGTACAGTGTTCAATACACAGGTGGGTATTCACAGGGCTGGGCTTGTTAATGTGAAGAGGTTCTTGCTCTTAGGTAAGTACAGCGTTCAATACACAGGTAAGTATTCACAGGGCTGGGCTGTCGGCGTGCAGAGGTTCTAGCTCTTAGGGAAGTACAGTGTTCAATACACAGGTGGATATTCACAGGGCTGGGCTGTTAATGTGCAGAGATTCTAGCTCTCAGGTAAGTACAGCGTTCAATACACAGGTAAGTATTCACAGGGCTGGGCTGTTAATGTACAGGGGTTCTAGCTCTCAGGTAAATACAGTGTTCGATACACAGGTGGGTATTCACAGGGCTGGGCTGTTAGCGTGCAGGGGTTCTAGCTCTCAGGTAAGTACAGTGTTCGATACACAGGTAAGTATTCACAGGGCTGAGCTGTTAGCGTGCAGGGGTTCTAGCTCTCAATGTAAGTACAGTGTTCCATACACAGGTAAGTATTCACAGGGCTGAGCTGTTAGCGTGCAGGGGTTCTAGCTCTCAAGTAAGTACAGTGTTCAATACACAGGTGAGTATTCACAGGGCTGGGCTGTTAATGTGCAGAGGTTCTAGCTCTCAATGTAAGTACAGTGTTCCATACACAGGTAAGTATTCACAGGGCTGAGCTGTTAGCGTGCAGGGGTTCTAGCTCTCAATGTAAGTACAGTGTTCCATACACAGGTGGGTATTCACAGGGCTGAGCTGTTAGCGTGCAGGGGTTCTAGCTCTCAAGTAAGTACAGTGTTCAATACACAGGTGAGTATTCACAGGGCTGGGCTGTTAATGCGCTACTCACCACTGAAGATATTCAGAGGTCTGTATTCCAAGCAGATACGGGTTTAGTCGATGACTGACGGCTGGTGGGCCTTACAGATGAAACTGCAAACAATACTGGGCTTCCCGCCCAGCTTGACAAGGGGGCACACGGGGGAGGATCGGCTGTTGTCCTTCGCTTCCCTCGTCAAATAAACAGCACAGACGACACGCACAAGGCCGGTGGTTGCCGACAGGGCCAAGGACACAACGTCACATGGATAAAAAAAGGATAAGGCTTTGATTTAAAAGCTTACAGGGATTGCTGCGTGGGCAACGACATCCAACCTCCTCCAGAGGCGCCTCCAACACGTCCGAGCTCCAGCTTACTTAAGGTAAAGACTGTGGTTGCCACCAATACACTACTCCTCTCCGTCAGGCCTCTTCCTACGACCAGGGACACAACCACGGACAAACACCACACACCACAAAGGCACTACAATTCTTCTTGTGTGTACACTTCAATATAGCAGCACTCACCACACTCCACACACTCAGTGAAAGAAGATCGGTGGTGTATTCCCGTTTCGGGCTCAGAGTCCTGACAGGGCGGGTCAGATGGACAAAGGCAGGAGGGCAGACCACAGCAGGCAGATATATCGTACACCGGAGTCTCTCCGTCTTTCCCAGCGATCTCCAACGCAAGGCACTACTATCAACACTTGAGTAAACACACAAGCACTGAGGATTATCAGATCAACACAAGAGGGGGGGGGGGATTTTCCACTGCTACGGAGAGATATGCAGTCGGAATCCTTTCTTAAAGGCAGTTAGTCTCCCTCCACATCCGTCATTCACTCTCCACAATGTACAAGAAATGTTCGTAAAGTCTTCACCCACCAGTGCACAGTGTTGTCCTCTCCCAACACGAATTCAATGATCTCCTTCACTCAGGGGCCTTCCAAACGTAGGATCGCTCCTTCAACTCAATCCACAATAAGAGGTAAACACAATATACAAAAGGTCGATCACTTAACTTCCTCCGCACTTCCAATATCCATTTTCCTTGGATTCTCCGTTGCAGCCCGTAAATCGCAACATCCACGCCACACCAGCCACTTCCGTATCCCGTGAAACAACAGCAGAACAAAAAAACCTCCTCCTGTTCATAAACCAGCCCCTTTTATATCACTGCATCCTTCCCGATCCTCCAATTGGTATCCAACACGTCCTCTTCCCACACCTGACATGTATTTTGGATAATTTCCCCACCTTGGGCCAACCGGAACAGAACTTATGTTTCACTTAAATTGGTCCGGGCGGAAATATTTCCCACACTACAGTTCCGCCCGGATTAGTCACCCAGTGACATCATATCAGGTCATGCGCAGACTATCCTGTCTCTTTGAGTTTAAATCTATATGTATTTACACCAGCTCTTTAAAACATCTATTCGAACACATTTGACTGAAAAGGTGCGGGGGACAAATTTCCATGATATTAAAAGTGGGGGGGACGCGTCCCCCGCGTAATCTACGCCCGAACAAAAGAATGCATCGCAATCCACAGAATATTCAAGCCACTTATTGGGGTACTATAATGTGCTACCACTAGGGTGACCAAATGCGGGACAGTCCCGAAATTTGAAGCTTTGTCCCGCGTCGCGCAAGTCATAAGCAGTGTCCCGCATTTTAATTTCGTCTTCGTCATTTTATTTAATCGTTAATTTAAATTACAATTCTACAATAAAATTTTTTTTTTAATAAGAAAACAATGAACATGCGCAGCGCAGCCGTTATTATTGGTTCTAGCGGCTAGCCAGAGCAGGAAAATAAACACTGAGTAAAAAAAAACCCACACAGACAAAAAAAAAAAAAAAAAAAAAAAAAAAAAAAAAATTCTCCTGGTGAAAGTGAACTACAGCTACACCTGCCAGGAGTTCTAATGACCCATAATGAATGAGAAGGCCCTACTCGAAGCTGACGGATCAGACAAAAAATATAAATTCAAGATGCACTGAATCCGGTAAGAACGCCTTTAATCTTTCTAGTCTTTTACTAATGGAATGTATGTGCTTATTTAGAAAAGTGCTTTGTAGCGATTGGATTATTATTTTCACTTAATTATTTGGATTGAATATAGCCTACACGTTCTGTTAACGTGCTGTTAACGTGCTATTTATGTTGATATTTTTTTTACTGATATTACTATTAAATATTATTAGTGACGTTCACAGCGCCACCGTCATTAACATTTTTATAAACTCTTTTAGCAATTTAAAACATGTTAATATCACTGCAAAAAGATATCTAATAAAAAAATCAAATATTATTTACCTAGTATAATAATAGTAATTTCTCTGCCTCGTGTCCCGCATTGTCCCGCAAAATCAGGTCTGCTGACCTGCAACAGAGCAATAGTTGGTCACCCTAGCTACCACTAACAGTTATAATACAATTAATTGGCTGTTACTGTCGTTTATTGCTTTATAATTCAGCACGTCCGTTTACCTCAAAGGTTGCAAAGCCTTGAGCTAAATCTGTCTGTGTCTCGGAGGGAAAAAAAAAGGGGATTGGGCAGAAATTAGAAAAAAACGTATCTGGAGCTGAATTGAATATCGCACTAATTTTGTGATTGGCTGTTATGTGGTGTGGGGCCAGGGTGGGCCAAGCCTCTGATTGGGTGTGACAGACAGACAGGAACATAACAGAACTCAAATACACAAAACAGAAGTCCATAAAGGGCATGTTGAGGCGCCCACTAGGGCGGAGCAGAGGACCACCACAGCCTTGTGGTCAAAGCCAGAGCCCTCCAGGGCGGAGCAGAGGACCACCACAGCCGTGTGGTCAAGGCCAGAGCCCTCCAGGGCGGAGCGGAAGACCACCACGGCCTTGTGGTCAAAGCCAGAGCCCTCCAGGGCGGAGCGGAAGACCACCACAGCCGTGTGGTCAAAGCCAGAGCCCTCCAGGGCGGAGCGGAAGACCACCACAGCCTTGTGGTCAAGGCCAGAGCCCTCCAGAGCGGAGCGGAAGACCACCACGCCCCTGTGGTTGAGACAGGAGTCCCCCAGAACGGAGCAGCAGACCACCCAGTGACTTGACTTGGCTCTGGAGGGTCATCGGTGACTGGTCCTGGCTCTGGAAGGTCCACAAACACCTGACTCGACTCTGGAGGGTCCACTGGCACCCGACTCGACTTCGGAGGGTCCGCTGGAACCCGACTCGACTCCGGAGGGTCCACCGGAACCTGACTCGACTCCTGAGAGTCCACCGGAACCTGACCCGACTCCGGAGAGTCCACCGGAACCTGACCCGACTCCGGAGAGTCCACGGGAATCTGACTAGATTCTGGACTGTCTGTGAAGACCTGAGGTCCCTTGGCTTCGGGCACTGTCTCTGGAACAGTCTCGGGCACCGCCTCGGTCAAGGCATCGGGAGCGACCTCGGACATTGCATCGGGAATGGCCTCAGGCACCGCCTTGGTAACGGCCTTAGGAGCGGTCTCGGGCACCGCCTCGGCCTCCGGAACAGCATCGGTCATCGCCTCGGCCTCCAGAACAGCATTGGGCACCGCATCAGGAACGACCTCGGGCACCGCCTCGGCATCGGGCACCACCTCAACATCCAGAACAGCATTGGGTACCGCCTCTGCATCGAGCACCACTTCGGCCTTCAGAACAGCATCGGGCCTCGCCTCGACCTCAGGAACAGCATCGGGCACCGCCTCAACCTCCGGAACAGCATCGGGCATAGCCTCGATCACAGTGCTGTATAAACGGTGGGCGGGGCTAGAGAGGCAACAATCTAGAAGCGGTGGGCGGGACTAAACCTGCAGTGCTTTATGATCTGTGGGCGGGGCTATACAAGCAGTGCTGATAAACAGTAGGCAGGAATAAACAGGCAGCGCTGTATAAACGGTGGGCGGGACTGAATTTAAATTATTTTCAATTTAATTGATCAGATAAAAGAAGATTTATTGCAATTAACTAATCTCTTCTATCAAATAATTACCATTTATTTCTCATTCTTGTCCTTACCTTAGAAAACAGGATATTATAAGAAGAGTTCAGGGGGATCTAACTAGTTTTAACTGGTTCGAAGTTCATAAAAAGGAGCAATGGAACTTTCTGGAGCAAGATCAATAAATACTATTCATTATATTAATATCTGTGCTTATGACATTGCATTCAAGGGATCAATATGGGCTTCAAATTCAATAATTGCTTTAAAATACAAAAATACAAAAAATAAAATAATAATACAAATGTTTTATACAATTAATAAACAAATGTATTAAATACGTGAATAATAAATAAGTAATACAAATATATATAAATAAAAATCTGAATTTATTTTTATCCGAAAAGTAAACTTTTTAAATTAATAAATACATTAAATAAATAACAGTGCAAGCATCATTATTGTAATGACTCATAATTACAAGGTTAGTGGTCAGAAAAAACCCATAACCTTAACTTTAGCATAACTTGTCACAAAATTGCTTTAGTGAAGAGAGTGTGTTGTTATTTTCCTACGTTATGCATTTAGCGCAAAAACTGTTGAATGACAACGTGTCCAATTTGCTTTAGCAGCAACATAGCACTAAATAAAGTCTAGTTATTTTCACAGACTGATTATACTCAGACATTCTACAAAACACTTTCTGTCAGATGCAGACTGTGTGTCATTTATTATTTGAGCTCAGGGGACTGACCCCAGCCCTATAACGAAATGTTCAAAGCTCACACGTATGAATTATGTGGAAATGAACCAAGGTGAAAAATCCACCAACATATAGTACCCTATAAGCCACAAGCAGAGCAAAAACTTCCTGTTTTCTCATAAGCGCTGGGTAAAGTGATTACTTTACAGATCATGATGTGCAGTGAAACCCCAAGAAACTATGAATTGCTTTGCTGCTCTCAAAACATGAATTAGTTATAGCATTTATAATAACCTGTTTTTACATTATATTATTTTACCATTTTCAGTTGCAAGCAACCATAGATAGAAAAGCTACAGCAGTCAGCATTTGAAAGTGGATCAAAAAAGTTAATCAAAGTTGTCCTAAGAAAAGAATGCATGCAGAGTGACATATTTGACAAATATTTATTAGATACACTGTAATAAATCATTATTACGACATGAATCAATAAAACATGAGTCAGTAAATGTTTAATTTTACTTTGTTTCTTCTAAAAAACATTAAAATATTTTATCTGACATGACCTGTAGTCACTATGCCACTTGTAAGAACTTTAAATATTTTTATATATTAAATAATTCTGTAAAAAAATAGAAATAATTAAGAATTATAAAGTATAAAACCAAACATATACGCATTCCATCTGCATTAACAAAATAATATAAAAAATATAAAATGATAGTTATATTGAAAATAACTTCTACATACAGTAATTTTTTTATTGCTAACTTGCATCACCTGTCACTCTGTTTTTCATCACAGTTACAAGATAAAACAAGATAAAAGTTTCTTCACACCAACTCAACAAACCTCTACACAAATATGCAAACTCGCACAACACAAGCTCACAAACTAAAGGGACGTTCACACAGAATGCGTCTTTGCATCTAAAAACGCAGTTTTACTCATTGTGTTGATGTCATTTTAACTTAACCCTTATGCGTTGTTGGGGACGTTTTCGTCCACTAGAGGGTAAAGTTGAGTCTTATTTTGGCCACAACTTTCTCTGTGTTTGAGCTAATGGAATGATTTTTGGTGACAAATCTTATTTTGACCCATATTTTGGGAAAATGCTTAGAAATTTTTCAAAAACTCAACGGTAAACTCTGGGCAAATTCACTACCCTTTTGTTATGTTCGTGGATGAAAACACCATATAATCATGCATTCTTGATTGTTTGTGGTTTTCCCTTTTGGGAAGAGGTAAAATGTGTTATTTTTACAGTTGATCACTAGGTGGGACCGTTAACCCTTTAGAAAGGCCTGTGCAAAAAAAAAGGCTTAGTTTCTGGCTTGGAGTTATATGGAGTATAACAGCAAATTATAGTGTTTGTGTGTATGAAAGGGTAGTGAATTTGAACAATGCACAAGGGTTAAACAGGAAGACAGGGCAGGACACATCAAGTAAACCCGCCTCTTTTTAAAATAGCCAATTTTATTTATATCACAGCTTGGGCTAGAGCCACTGCGCTTGGTAAAGCCGAATTCTACAGTGTATGACAGCCATATTGGCGTAAGTGACACACTGCAAGGTTTGAATGCTTAAATGCTGTAGTTTTGTCATTGTTTTGGAGCACACTAGCTGAGAGATTACATCAAGGCTAACATATTCAGACTAAAAGCCAAAAAGTTTTCAACAATTTTGATTTCATGGGGCCTTTAAAAAGTGTAGAGCAGAATTCCTCCTCCAACATGTTTCGTCAAATAAAACTACTACTTTCTACTGTAAACAAAACCTTGAAGCGCTTGCCCCGCCTCCGGGGTCTTCTGATTGGTCGACTGTTTTGGAATCGACACTCATGAGCAGCGCTGTGTGTAAAAGTTTAAACTTGACACAGCGTCTAAATGCAATCGGTCTAGAGCGTTTACATAGAAAACAATGGAAAAGTGGCACATGGGAGTGGAAAAACGCATTCTGTGTGAACAGCCCCTGCGCTGAAAAAAAGATTAATTACATTTACAATTATTTATTTTTTTAAGCGGTTGCAATCCATTTATTTTAGCTACATTTAAATAAAATTTGTTAAAAAAATAGCTTTTAGATTTTAATTTAGTATCTTTTTCAGTGTACAGTAAGTGTGCATTGTTGTGTTTCTTGAGTGGTGTTATCCATACACACTTCATAATGAGTTTATATACTTGTGTAGATTGTTTCTGTGGTCAAACAGATCTCAAAGCACCGTGAGCTCTGGACTCTTCTGCCGCTTCGCTGGAGGCATTTGATAGCGCATGTGTTTCCAGAAGCTTCTGTTCCCCCGATGACTGGTGCTCTGCCTCCATCTGAGGATGCCTTTGGTGCGGATGATGTATCGCAAAGATTCAGGCAGCAGAGCCTCTTCAACACCATCCTCCACCTGCACCAGGATGACTTTCAGACCCTGCTTCACTAAAGCGTCATAGAGACCCACCTGTGGCGCGTAAGTGGCCCATATTTTATCAGAGGAAGTGTTCTGTGCGTTCATTTGCACATCATGATCTGATACAGGGAGTTTATCTGGTAAAAAGCTCTTGGTGGTGTCGGTTTGAGGTGAAACACAGCTCTGTGATGTAAGAATAATGATCAGCCTTCTGCATCGGCTAATTGTGTCAGCAATGACTTCGTGCACCGCTGAAAAAGAGAGTTGATTAATGTCAAACACTTGTTTTTTTTGTATGATTGTGCTTCAATAAACAGTCAAGGAGATACTTAGGCCTGAAGATTTAAAGTATTTGAATTGCATTTAAAATTTCAATTACAAAACTTGGTACCAAATAATTTATTTGACACTTTGACCTGAGCATGTTTTGTTATGTACCTTTCTATCAAAGTCATTGTTAAGATGAAATTTTTTGACAGTTTAACATTTTATTACCATTTTCTAAACAATAGCGAATAATCTGTGATAGTTTGAGAAATATTGAAGGTGTCAGAATAATATATATATAGTTTATCAAGGCATAGTTGTTAGTTTTATTTACACTGTAGTCCTATTACAGAAACCTGACCATTTTAATTTTTGCATGACTGACAAATTTGCATCACATTAGGTTTATTAGTTTATATTAAAGGTGTGAAATACAAATGCATAGACATTATCAAATGCTGAATAAACAATTTCAAATCTTTAAAATGAAGAATTTTCAGTTGTTTAATTCAAACATGCCTTGTTTTTTTGAACAGGGTTTTACTTTGTGTCATTAGAGCTGTGTTAGTGCGATCATGTGACAGGATGTTTACCTTCCCCAGGAAGTCCATCACGACCACTGATAAAGAGATTGTAACCATAAAAGTCCTCCAGCACCGCAGGAAGGATATCCAGAGCAAATGTCACTGCAGAAGTTGAGCCGTGTTGATCACTATGGAGGTAACTCACATACGCATCGTACGACTTGCCATCTTAAATAAAGCATTAGAATAATCCACACTTACAAACATAAAATAACAATAAAACAGAATAATACAAATATAACAATAAGTATTTTTAATTAAATAAAAAAATAAAAGTGATTATAGAAATAAAATGTGCAATTATTTTATATGATCAGATGATTGCAATGATTTTAGTTTTAGTTTTTTTTTAAGGTAAAATTTGACTTGGAAATGTTTAGGCAATGTTTCCCAGCTTTAACCCTCTCAAGGCAGGCGTTGCTGATTTGTAACAGTTAAAAACTATCTACCTTATTCCTCCAGATACATATTTTATGTATCTGGAGCACTAAAAACTTGTTACTAAAACTTAATTTGAACCTAAGAGGGTTAATAAATATGTGTAACTGGTTTGTTCACAAAATCATCACATTGTTGGATTACAGTGAATAGCAGATATATACTTGTATCATAAAATCATGCAATTCATGCAGGTTTGTTTAATCATTTTTAATGTGATGATTTTGTAAAGAATTACACATATTAATTAAAGCTGGGAATTATATAAGGACTTTTCAGTCCTTTTCAGTTAATTTAATTCTCATAATATTTTTAAAACTCTCCTAATTTCAACATTTATTGAAATTGTAACAAATTAATATAGTATGTTTTTTGTAATAGGTTTAATTTTGGTTGAGTTAAAACAGAAATACTGTATTAAAGTAAACAATTATAATTAAAAATCATTAAAATACATTAAAATAATGAGATTTTTTTTAAATGTCCATAACTGTCATTGAAATAATAACACAATGCAAAAAATACAACTATATATATATATAGTTGTAATAGTTATATTAATTATAATAAACCACTGACATGGCCACTTAAGTCAATCTACTTGAAAGCATCTCTACAGAGAACAGTCAGTAAAATAATTGAATCTGAGAAAAAGAATAAAAAACCATACCACTGTTTATGGCAGAAGACGAGCAAACAGCCCTGTAAGCCAGAACCAGATCGACTCTAAAGAGAAATGCAACTGCACACAGTAATATGAGCAGAACCACCAGACCAACACCGATGCAGTAATAACGTTCATTCCGACTCACTGGAGAGAGGAAGACCAGAAAGCAGGTTAGAAAAGAGGAGACTTTTACTAATAATGTACAAGAGTAAAAGATGAACTAGAGCTCACCAGGAATAAGCAAGACATTTCCAGAATCTGAACCTCTTGGGTGTGTAACGACACAGGTGAAATTAGTGTATAAATGTTCTTCTGTGACTTCTGGGATGAACAGAGTAGACAGCATATAGTCCCGCTCCCCCTCTTTCACACTGATGAAAAGAGACATGCAGAAGCAAAGTGATTGGACATCATCAAAAACATCTCGATCTATATATATTCATATACATACATACATATTATATTATACATATATTAATGCCGTTAAATGATTAAACATGATTAATCGCATCCAAAATATGTTTTTATTTATATATGTGTGCATATACTGTGTATATTAATTATGACTATATAAATACAGACAGGCACGTATATTTGAAAATATTTACATGTATTTAATATATATAAATATTAATTAATTTATAAATATATTTAAAAAAAAATTCTTAGATATATACATGTTTGTGTGTGCATCTATAAATACATAATAAATATATGCAGTATATTTAAAATATTTTGAATGCGATTAATCGTGATTAATTAGTTGACAGCACTAATATATATATATATATATATATATATATATATATATATATATATATATATATATATATATATATATATATATATATATATTAGTGCTGTCAAAATTAGCGCGTTAACGCATTCGATTAATTTGAAATATTTAACGCGTTAAAAAATAACGCAATTAACACGGTTGCAGTTTTTTTTATTTCCAGTTGTGGCCTATGTGTGTTCAACGTGCAAAGAAATATGGATAAGACCAAGGAAGGACTTTTAGACGGAAAGTTTTAGTATAAAACTCTGCCGGATTACTCTTCAGTCTGCCACAAGAAACATCACTCTTCATTTAGTCTGCCAAAAGAAACAGCAACATTAAAATCATGAACTCAAATGTCATTGTTTAAAAAAAAAAATAAAAAAAAATGACTGTTGTAACAGTGCGTAAATCAGACCTTTCTGTAACGCTAACGTTAATAAGCTTAAACGAAAATATTATGTAGCGGAGTATTTTTTGTACACAGTGCCGCGAACTGTCAATCACTCCTGTACGCGTGCATCACTGTCCTCCTCAGTTGCAGCAACTTGCACTCTCTCTCTTCATCAAGCTTTAAAACAAAAAGGGGACAAAAAGATCATATTGTCTTTGTGCATAGGCTATAGATTAATTAGATAAATTAATATCTAAATTTGTGCCTTGCCGTCTACGGTACTTTTTTAGCACTTAGAAAAAAGATGCTGCAGCCAATGAGTAGCCAGCGGGGGCTGCAGGACGACTGAACCTCCGCAGACAGTTTTTAATGTTTATCAGAATATAAATACTCAGGATTTTGCTTTAGTATAACTCACAACGAGTTTCACACACCTTCTCCGGCCACGTTGAGTTGTTGACACTTAACAGTGGGAAAAGCGACACATGCGCTATTCACTTGTATAACTTAAGGGTGAATGGGTAATGTAGTTTCTGCTCTGGGTGGGATGAATTAGGAAGCTTGCATTGTGAAGGGCGCTCTGAAAATCGGCAGTGCAGGTAAAAGATTAAAACCTCTATTAAAACAGATGTCCAAATGAGCGTACCGGTATGCTACAAGCACGTTCTGGGCGCACAGAGAGGTGGCGGTACGCTCAAGAGCTATATTTGGAAGTGGCGGTACTGAGTACTGGTGCGTACCGGCCCACTTAAAGCACTGGCAATGACTATACTTTGGAATTTTTTTGCAGTCCACTTAGAATTCAACATGGAAATCATTTTTGTTTTTTATTGGCATTGATTGTTTTGAAATTCAAATAGTACTTACATGCCTGTGTTTTTATTTCTGTAATAAATATGGCTTTCAAGCCAACAGTTAATTTGGAGGATATTGATGGTTTATTGCAGGTATGTTGTTTACATGAGAAAATCTGTGTTACAAGTTAAACAAAAATTCCAATAAACAATCATATTTTGAATTTAATTAGTTTCTTTGTCTTGAGTTTACATTAATTATTTACATTTCACATTTACATATCCAAAAAGTTTCAGTCTTTTAATTGCGATTAATCGCGATTAATCGCGATTAATTTTAAAAAATTGTGCGATTAATTAGTTAATTTTTTTTAATCGATTGACAGCACTAATATATATATATATATATATATATATATATATATATATATATATATTTATTTATTTATTTATTAAGGCTGTCAAATGATTAAAAATTTTAATCAAATTAATCAGAATTTTCAGTGGATTAATCAGGATTAATCACTATTTGCAATTACACCTGAATCCTAACCATTTTTTTTCTGAAATGCATACCAAAAGATAAATAACAGGACACAGATACATAATTTTCATGTATTGATTCATCAATATGTGGTTCTTTTTTTCTGAATTTCAAAAGTTTAACGTTTACTTAGATCAAATTTACTTGAGCACTATATCAAACCATGCCATTTAACTACAGATATTGTAAGAGTTTTAGGTGAACCTGTGGTTATGCATAGAGAAACTCGAAAGAATGAACTCAGAAACACAAACATGCGCCCTCTGCACTCTGGGCACTCTTGTTTTTGGGAGGTGTTCATCTGCTCTGCCACGATACTTTAGGACCGATATTTTCACGTTCTGAAGGCTTCAAGTGCCAGTAAAACCAAGTTAAAATGCATATGCTTTTCCAAACAGCTGTAATTTTCGCTGCATTGCATGTAGGCGTTCTGCGCATGCACGGTGTGAAACACAGGACGCTATAACAGGAAGAAGCTCCAGCGTATCAACTACCAAAGTCGTCTCTGTTTATCGAGCTTGGCATGAATGTATTTGACAGTAACTGGGGTAAAACCTTAAGCTTGTTTGATGTTTTCGGTGCGGCGCTCGCCGCTGTTTTTTACTATCATGAGAATTCAGAGATCGACGAGACTTTCCTGACCTGAATAATTTATCACACTGCGCATGCGTGAAATGCGTTAAAAATTTGACGTAATTAACAACAAACAACTAATTAACGTCGTTAACGCGCTATTTTTGACAGCCCTAAAAAAAAAAATATATATATATATATAAGGGTTGTACAATTAATTGAATTTCTAATTGCGATTACAATTATGGATGCCACAATTACATAATTTTTCAAAGCGACAATTTATCATTCATAATCGACTTATGTTATTTTGTGTGCTTAAGATGTGTTTTTTCTTTCTACAGGTTATTTTAAGGGTTTCCCCCATTATTTTAATTTAAGTTTTAGAATAACGTTATAATACCATTCATATTTTTACTTTTTTATAATTTATATAGAATTTAAAGAAGAAACCATTATGATGTACAGTTGAAATTTGATGCTTAATACTATAGAAAAGCACTAAAGGTTTTTCAGTTAAGAGTATTTTCAACTTATTTTCATATAAAAACACAGCTATGGCATATGAAAGAGCGTTACCCACATGGCTATTGCTCCTATAACAGCTCATTTTTATCATATCTTTTGTCTTTGTTATATTTTTGTTTGTTATATTTCTCACAGATTTCTACTCATTCTAAATTGTGGAGTGCTTTCAGAGTATGAATTATTTGTCATTTTAAATGATGGAAACGGAGCGTAAATGTGTAAGTCCTTCAAAGATTTCTTATCCTGTTGCGCCCTCTATAGGACCTCTATAGCGACTAGTCGACATCAAGCTTAAAGCGTCATGGTAGACTATTCGATTAATTATTGAAACAGCTAATGTGGATAGATGTACAGTTTGTATGCATAAGGAGTCTATGGCATATGTACTTACATACTTCTGTTGTAGTCCAGTTTGAGATTTTTTAAGTCAGTATACCAGTAAATAACAGTTTCTCTATTGTCGTTCTTCCCAATAAGAGCTTTGCAGTTCAGAGTGTAACTTTCACCTGTAATAACACACAGAGGTGGACTTACCCATTAGGCAAAGGTAGGCAATTGCTGTGGGCCCACAAATACCAAGAGCCCCCTAAAATGTTTTTCATATACGAGATGCGCATTAAGCACTGACACATACAGGGTTGCTTTTTACAGTGTTTATCACCACGACAGCTGTCTGTGTGTCTAAGTTGAACACACTTCTCGTGTACCCTGCTTATAGGAAATGAAAACATCATGTATCTGAAGCTGTATTAAATGTAGCTTACTTATTAAGGACCCAATTAGAGTATGCATACGCGGATTCTTGTTTGGTTGATATAATTCTTAGGTGTGTAAATGTATAATATACATTTAATATTTTTTCATTTTCATTTAAATTTGTCGTTAAAATAACTAAAATAAGTGTATTTTAAAGCTTAGAATTATTTTTTTTTTACATGAATGAATGAATAAAGGGAACCAGCTGTCTTCAGAAAAGTTGTTGACATTTTTATTTTATCGGATAAAAAAGCATTTATGAGCGGCGTTGCTTTGAAACACTATTTCTGACTTTCCATGTCAACAATATGAAAATCCACCAACATAACCCCATGTTTTAAATTAATTTCATAATTTATACGTCCAACTTATCTCTTCTGTGTCTCAATTGTGATGTTTATCATTTTATATTTTCTTTTGATTTTGTGAAAACTGCTTTTTGGTGAAAACTGGTCGATTGCTTTTTTGGTGGTTGACAGCATGAAAGAAAGCAATTATAACATTTACATGAAAAAAAAAAATGTGGACACAAATGTTGGGCACCATTGTGCAGCAGCAAGCATCACAACAAAAAAGGAGCCTCAAGGCTGATCTAGGTAACTGTGAGCAACTGAGGGCCTGATTCCTATATTTTGCCTGGAGCCCCCAAATAATAAAATCCACCCCTGATGACATGAACGTTACTGTGCTCTTCACACACATACTGCACATGCTCATTTACATCAGGCTTGATCAGAACTGAAATTCCAATTCATTTGTCGAATTTAGGGCTTCCCCCGAATATGCAAATGTACTCCCCTCAGGTCATCCAAGATGTAGTTTGTTTCTTCATCAGATTTAAGACGTTTTTAACTTCATACTTTTGCTTTCAGCCCAGTGATACATTTTATAATCCCATAATCCATAATAATGCTTCCTTCAGTGAAAAAGTCCAAATCATGGTTTCTCTCTCATCACAATCCAGACACACACACATTTATATATAACTATTTTGGCTTGTAAATGATGCCAGAATTGTGCAGATTTCTCTCCTGTTTCAGACCAGAGGACTTTTTCACTGAAGGAAGCATTACTATAGATTATGGACTCGTATCTTTGACTGAAGCAACAGTTAAAAACTTTTTAACAAACACAGTTTTTGTCTTTTCAAGAGATTAACTGATGGACTGGAGTGCTGTGGATTATTGTGATGTTTTTATCAGACTCTCATTCTGACGGCACCCATTCACTGCAGAGCATCCATTGATTAGACACTGATGCAATGCTACATTTCTCCAAATCTGATGAAGAAACAATCTCATCCTTATCTTGGCCTGAGGGGGAGCAAACTGTTTCCATCTTTGGTTAACTATTCTTTTAAAACACATATAAATGAATTAAGAATTGAATGCACACAAACATCATTAGAAGGGATTAAATGACACAAATTACAATATCATCATCATTATCACTCACCAAGTGTTACTTTTTTTGTTTCTTCTTTTGGGTAGATGATTTCAGGCTTTGTCACCACTGTTAACGAAACACATTTATTGCATCATACAGAAACTCTCTCAGTCTGAACATTTTCACTTCAGCTCTATGCTTCCATCTCTTGGTCCGAAGTAAATATTAATAAAGCATTTATTATTATTTATCATCAAATGTAGTTGACTAGATGTTTTTCTCAATGGATTCTAAGCAGGGTATTTTGGTTTAACTGAGATACTGTTATAGTTTTTATTAGAATTTTTAAATAGTTTATATATTTGTATTTTAATTTTAATTTCAGTTAAAGTTTTAATAAAACTGTGGTCTGGTTTAGTCTTTTTTTGTTGTTATTTTTATTTGTCTAAACAGTATATATATATTATATATATATATTATTATATATAGTTTTACTTATTTTAAATCATCAATTTAAACTGAATGTAAAGAAGAAAAGCAACTAACTGAAATAAAATGTGTGTGTGTGTGAACCATTATGGCTAAATAAGGCAGAAAGACACCTTTTATCTTGAACCTTTCGGTACTGGACATACTTTATGTTCCCTCAAGAGTGTATTATAACAGTAGACTAAGCTAATAGGCATGCAACTCACTATAGGATTTGAAACAGAGCCTCTAGAATCATTTTAGATTTCAAATAGTAATTTACCATAATCCTTAGATTGGCTGAAGATTTTTGTAGTCTGGGCAGCAGAGTAATGCTGTCCTCCAAAAGTAAAGTTCACAAAGCATGTATAGAGTCCAATCATGTCTTTGGATCTGTTTATCGGTAAAACCTTACTGTTTGTCACACTGAGTGGGTGGCAGTTCTAAAGAGAGAGAAAAACAAACCATTTAGCAGTCAAAACAATTACAATGTACTCTACATGTACAGACATGCATGGATTTAGCAGTGCTTATGTTTAAATGGGAAAGTGAAAGTGCTCTAAGTTATAATTGTATGTTTGTAAAGAGCTCCCAAACCAACTAAGCTTGACATACTGATGACTTTAGCAATGTTTTGGTGTCTTTTTTGTTTGTTATTTGTAAAAAAGTAACGTTAACCACAGGAGAAGCATTAAAGGAAGATTTCATCCAAAAGTGAAAACTTGCTGAAAATGCACGTACATTTGCATCCAAGATGTGATTTAGTCATATTTGAAGAAGTGTAGCATTGCATCAGTGTCTCATCAATGGATGCTCTGCAGTGAATGGGTGCCGTCAGAATGACATTTACATTTAATCATTTAACAGACGCTTTCATCCAAAGCGACTTACAAATTAGAACAATAGAAGCAGTCAGGTCAACAATGGAACAACAACAGTATACAAGTGCCATGACAAATATCAGTTAGTCTAGTACAGAACACATAGCCAGGTGTTGTATTTTTTATTTTTTTTTAAAGAATATGAAAAACAAGAAAAGAAGAGGTAAGTGCTAGTATTAGTTGGTTAAGTGCTGGCGAAAAAGATGAGTCTTTAGATGTTTTTTGAAAATGAGTCCAAACAGCTGATAAAAACATCACAATAATCCCCAAATAATCCACTCCAGCCCATCAGTTATGTCTTGCGAAGACAAAAGAAATAAATCCATCATTTTGTTTTTAACCTTAAACTGTTGCTTCCAGCTAAAGTATAAGTCCATAATCCATAATAACGCTTCCTCCAGTAAAACAAAGTCATATCCTGTTGTCTCTCACATCAAAATCCAGCCACATTTGTTTAGAGCTGTTTAGGCTTGTAAACAGTGCTTGATCTGTGCAGATTTCTCTCCTGATTCAGACCAGATGACTTTTTCATTTGAAGGAAGCATTATTGTGGTTAGAGGACTCATGTTTTAAACAGAAACAATGATTTGAAGTTAAAGACGTCTTAATGATGGATCATGGATTTGTTTCTTAAAAACATTCAGCTTTTGGCTTCTCAAGATGTTAACTGATGGACTGGAGCGCTGTGAATTATTGTGATGGTTTTATCAGCTGTTCTGACTCTAATTCTGATGGCACCCATTCATTGAAAAGGATCCAATGATGAACAAGTGATGTGATGCTACATTTTTCCAAATCTGATGAAGAAACAAGCTCATCTACATCTTGGATGGCCTGAGGGTGAGGACATTTTCAGCTACTTTTCATAAACATGTTGGTCCTATGCAGTAGTGATTGAGTTCAGATCCGTTTATGATTGTGTCTTACATTTCTCCAGGTCACTTGAGCTTGAGGGTCTATCTCAAAGATGTGAGAAAGCAAACAAGTGATTTCCTTTGTTCTCGTTATTTCATCTTTTCTGTTAAACCTGGGGCATGTTTTATTTTCAACGGAGACATTAAATATTGTTGTCCAGGTTTCATCGCCATTTCTGCCATATAGAACAACAGTTGGGATGAAAGAATGGCAATGAGGGTATACTGAACAGAAAACATACAATGCAAAGGTGCTTTTCATAATAGTGAGTTTGAAGCATTTATATATAATGCATTCATGTATGTTGTAATACATTATATATTTTGATAAATAATTGTAACCAAAGATGTAACCAAAGATGTAATTCATTAAAATATGTTCTTGTTACATGTTTTAATGCATTATATTTTCTGAAAGTGCAATAATTAACAGATAAGTATTATTATAACTGTGGTTACAAATAGCAATGAGATCATGCAATGTATTATAACTACAATGCAAAATAAATGCATTAAAAATACTTTTATAGTGCATTATATATAAAGGAAAGTGTTACCGTTTTTAATTTGTGTTTGCATCTTTATGCTCTATACCTCATTTTGTATAATTTGATCCGAGGATTTTTCACAACAAGTATCCAACAAGTTTTTCAGTAAGATTTCAGTAATCAAATTTCCTTTAGAAATAAAGCATCATGGTACAATACTGAAATGTTTCAGAACTTCCATCCTAGTGAAAACAAAACTGCTTAAACGGCTTATTCTGAACAGATTGTTTGATGGTTTAACCATCTGAACTTAAAGATGCTGTATGTAGGATTTTGACTCTACTAAAGCATAAAAATACTATACGTTTGCAGATATTTAAGAAACATGCTAGTTGCATGCATGCAAGTTAACATAATTGTTTATCTGAAAAACAATGTTACAGTCAATTGTTCTCTTTTGAAAATGTGCGTTCCAGGCTGGAGTGTTGGTCTCTGTTTTGGTTTGTGAAACCTGCCCACTGCTAGTTTACCCATTTCTGTTTCGGGTTGCCAGTAGGTGGAAAACACAGTGTATTTAATTTCATTTATCAAGTGCACTCATTCCTGTTTGTGTCATCAATCTGGCAACCTGCTTGAGCATCAAGTCTGAGAAGGAGGGGCCAGGTGAAAAAAACCCCTCTCTGATATTTTTAATTATGACTGCAATACCTAGTTCAACCACTCAGTGTCTATCCTACATAATATTTAAAAGGCTAAAGTGTACATAAGAATGTAAGCATAAATTAAATTTGCATGTGCAAGAGAATCTTTGTTAAGGTGTAAATTGTGATTCAAGTGCAAGAAAAAAAAATTAATGTACACTTCCACAAATATTACCCTGCGCATGCAAATCTTTATGACATCATTTTACCTTCATACAACAGCTTAAAACATCAATGCCGACTATTCAGTGTTCATTCATCAATGTCAAGATAGAAACAAGAGGAGGACATTAATGCAAAGAGAGTGTTAAAATAATTACATTCTATTTTGAACGACCAAGTGAGCATTTTCAACATTCTAATTGGACCTTATTGGGACAAAACTAAACAACTTTGTGAATTGCATCATACCTGGTGAGACAGGAGTAGGATCCGCTGTGGGAGAGGTCAGCAGGTAGAAACCATAGCGCGCCTCCCTGAATGTTTATTCCACTGATGCCTTCCAGCCTCTGATTAGGGAAACGGCTCCAGCTCACATTCTGTGTTTCACTGCACTCAAGCTTAAATGCGAGACCAGCACTGGTGGTATAATTCTTGAGCTCTGTGTATTGCGTCTCACTCCCTTGAAGAGGAAAAAATTAAATACATTTAGCTAGTATGGGACTAATTACTGTTTTAAAGCATGAACCAAATTTTACGGCTTGTCATTAAATTCACCGTTTAGTGACAACAACTTGTAATTTAAAAAATATATATAAATCAGGGTAAGAGCAATATGTTATGTTATATGTGGGTAGGTTAATATGTTAGCTATATGTTAGTCTACTGTATAAGCCAGTATGAATTAAGGATGGGTATCGTTAAGGTTTTAACGGTATTACTACTCTTACCGATACTGCTCAACGGTCCGGTACTTTAACGCTGTTGTGTTACTTGGTCTTGTTTTAGGTAGTCGAAAACTTTGCATTTCTCTGTCTGCACATAATGCACTTTTGAAAGATGCTTTGACAGATTGCTTGTGTTTCCGCCCTTACATGCAAAAACATATCGCGTCTAAAAATGCGTGGAAAATGCTAGGCACGCCGCTTTCTGATTTTTTCCCCTAAAGCCTTCGGGCACTTGCGCTCCTGAGGAGTCTGCCGTTGCTAAGCAACGATGACCTGCTCTCTCCATGAAGACGTGGAAATTTTAGCAATAGATAAATAGATTTGCCGCACTAAAAACTGCTTGCAGTAGCTCTGCAACTAAATTAATTTAAAAATCCACATACAGCTATCAGCTGTTCCTTTATCTTGGCTGAGCTTTCAACGTTGTTACGGAAAAGGTGAGGAAGTTACATGACCTGTGGTGCGCTTCCAGCATTCTGAAAAGTTGAGATGTTTTTAACCTGGAATAAACGAGCTTGTCACACCACGTGAGAGTCGCGACCGCGTCGCTTCCATTATGAGCGCGCATACCGTGTGCCTACATTTGAAATAACGAACTTGAGCGAGCAAAAGATGCAATATGTGAGCGGCCCCTTATGCGTGTATGTGCGCCGTGCTCGTTCATGTGGTCTGTGTGTGTGACTGACCGACAACCTCCGCGGCGCGCATGAGAGATCTCGCAGATCTCACTGACAAACGTCTTATTATGATCGCACCTTAGAAATGTTTGGTAAGATAAAATGTGCACGATAACATTATTAAGTAAAAATACATAGTATATACATTTTTTCCCCTCCAGTCCCGAAAGCAGTATCGATAGCGTCAGATCTTACTGATACTTCGGTCTTTCATAATTTAGCCCCGGGGCCATTTTAATACCGGTTTCGGTACCCATCCCTAGTATGCGTGACATAATTCGGATTTAGAAGATATAACTTTCAAAGCTTGCAGTTCGTCACTTCCGCCAAAAATAATCAACGATTTTTTGACGTCACATCGTACTTCATCTTCTCATCAGATCTTCTGACTAATCAAATGCGCTCTAGAATCTAAAGCACCTGCCCACTAAACTATAAACACACACTGAAGTGCCAGCTGAGATTGGTCACTTGCTCACAGTGTAGTATTTCCTGCACGGTGAATGGTACTTGGTGCACAATGTAGGCAATAGGGAACGATTCAGAGAAAGTAAATATGCTTTCAATTGGGGCAAATGAGGTCTGGTTCTTACGGATATCCTCAAACTACTTTATTCGCTGATCGACTATTTAGCAAACTCTTGACTTTTGTAGCTTCTGAAATGTATAAAAACGGCATTGAAAGTAAAGTAAATGGTAGCATGATTTTAGACGCAGTTATTATTTTTGCAAACATATTGGATTTTGGATTTTGAAATTTTGGATCCATGGCCGGGCAACTCCCCGGATCTCAATCCCAGAGAGAACCTGTGGTCAGTCCTCAAAAGGTGAGTGGACAGACAAGCAGAAGCCCACAATTTGTGACTCCAAAAACTAAGGCAAGAATAGATTGCCATGAGTCAGAACTGCTTCTCAGTAGAGCTGATGGCAACCTTAACCAGCACTGTGCAGTAACAGTGTTGCGAAATCAGCACTGCTTCCTGAGTAAACCTGCTGTGAGCTCGGAGAAGTTTATTTGCACTGAGCTGATCCAAGCCAATAAACGGTCCACACTGCACAACTCAAATAAGTAGCATAGCTGACTAGCTTTTGTTTCAGTTGCTGTTTGATGTTTCTCATATGCAACAGAAATAGTAACACTTATGAGGTCGGTTAACGTAGTGGTCACACCAGTGTGACTGCTCACAAAATTTAGTCGCACCAACAGAAAAAATGGTTGCACAATGTGACCACTTGGTTATAGTCTTTAGCTCTGTACAGGAAGTGACAAAAAACTGAAAATTCTAGAAAATTGTACTTATCTTGTAAGTCAGCTCCCACTCTTTTATGCCCCGAGGTGGAAATGCCCTAACAGTAGGGAAAACTCAAGTGCATTCTATACATTTTGGACAACCATTGTTTTTGTATTAGTACATTTTTTTTACATTTACATTTTATTTATTGTTTTCTTTCTCATTTTAGATGCTGGAGAAAAGAAAAACAGCAAGGCTAAAGCATTCAAAGTGAAATATCTGACGTGGCTCATTAATCCAGGATTGGGATGGAAGAAGGAGAAGAAGTTGTTCAGAGATCAGGCAGAGATCTACTGGTGCTCCTGAAAGAACCCATTCACCTAATGTGTTAGTTAAACCAAACATTTATCAATCACCTTCATGTTGTTCCAAGCCAGACTTTTATTAATCTCTGAATCAAAAATGTAGAACTTTTTAATGAAATCTGAGAAATGATTTTTTAATAAAATAACATTCACGAGAGCACCATGAATCATCAGTGTTGTTTTGGCGTGAGAGATGGCCATATCATGGTACTTTTGTAAAAATCCGTTGGGGATACATAATTTCTGAATAAATTGTTGTTTTTGTTTTTTTGCGTACACAAGGCATCTTTTAAAAAATATCTTCATTTATGTTCTGCACAAAAGGGTCTTATGGGTTTGGAGCAACATGAAGGTAAGTAATTAATGACAGAATTTACATGTTTGGTTGTTCTAATGTGGTTATAATTGGTCACTGTTTCCAAGATTTATTGTCTTGAAAAATTATGCTTATACAAAAAAGATGGATTTATTTCATAAGTTACAGTAAAGATTTTTAAAATTGATAAAAAAAAAAATTGAAATAAATACTGAGTGCACTCTGTTTGTTGTTGGCGTCTGTACTGCATTTGAGCTCCGTCATTACATTCTTTTTATCGACTATTTTTATCTTAAAAATAAATTTTATACACCATCGTTTCTGTTTCTATAATGTGTGAATATATCCTCTATCGCAGTGGTTCCCAACCTTTTTCAACTCGCTGCCCACACAACCACATACATATGTTTGCGCCGCCCACTTCAAAATAATTAACTGACCCCGCTATTGTTGGGATAATAACTTAGGACTCAGAAGCTAAAATGTTAACTGTATTTATTGAATGAACTAGGGCTGTGCGATATGGACAAAAAAAAACAAAAACTATTGGGATTTCTTTGATCTATTTTGCGATTGTGACACACACCGATATGCTTTCATAAATGCATTCAGGATTATTTGAAACATATTTCCAAAAGAAAACCAATTACAGATTTATCAAAATGTTGTAACGTCTCTAGAACAGACATAAGTCAAAATTATCACTATAGTAAAGATGTAACAAAATGTATAGACTTATACCAAAAAAAAAAAAAAAGAATTTCCTTTGTACAGTTACTTTTTTTTTCTTTTTTTGCCATGCATTGTTCATAGACCTCATTATTTGTAGCGGTGCCTCAGGTGTTTGCAGTGTGTATACAGTTTGTGTATGCGGTCAGCAGTGAGAGCGCATAAATATAACGCGAAAGCACATTAAAATAATGCACGAGTGCACGCAGATTTCATTTGCTCTGTCACAAAACCATATGTGCTTGCTCAGATAAACGGTGAGAGAGTGAACACTTAAAACGTGTCTCCTCTCACTTAAACTCCGTCCTGTGCACTCACAATTCTCTCTATGCTCATGTGTTAGATATTAATTATTTTCACACGTTTTTATATCTAGCCTTTTACCGCGTGCAGTGTGAATGCTCTGATCCATTAACATGGGCTCGGAAAAAAGGTGCATTACAGACAGTGTGTGAACCTGGAGTTAGGCATATGCCCAGTCTGTTCTGTTCTCGTGCTAGGCGTAATGCATTCTGATTGGATTGGATAGTATACTACGGGAGGTCAGGGCCAGGGAAAAACGTTTAGAAACCGTGCATGCTCAAATCATGATTTTATGACTATTTCTTTTAATCGCACAGCCCTAGAATGGACTGGAAATGAACAGAAAATAATTGGGGGCCCACCTGCAATACCACCGCGACTACTAACATTAGGGGGCCGCGGACCACAGGTTGAAAACCACTGCTCTATCGTATTTCACAACAAAACAATCAGAGCGCCTCGTTATCACTAGTTTTTTTTTGATCTCCTGGGTCCTCTATTAGCTTATAGCCCGTTAGCATCAGCAGCGTTATTGCTGCTAACGGCGCTTACATTGCTAATACTCTATTCACACACATTACCACTGCTGAACTCACTGTTACTTGCTTTAATGGCAGATGAATGTCTACCTTTGATTGCAGAATGCAGCTCGAGCTCGAAGCTGTGAAGAAGCAGATTCGCGACCTGGAGGTGAGGCAGGCCCAGCTGAGAGAGCGGAGCTCTGCGCTGGAACGCTCACAAGTCCGGGGTAAGTATACAGCGTTCTGTTAACAGTCCCACCCCTGCAGAGTCGGAGCGGAGCTGCTCTCTGACAACATCTCCAGGACACTTCGCTCCATGTGACTAGTAAGAAAATTCTCAAATAACTATTATGATGACTTTTGTTCCACCCGCTTAAATGATAAAAGTACTTGCGCTGTACAATCTATTAAGACTGTGTCTGTTCCCCGAATAGTGAGGTCAAAATATAAAATGTAATGCAGGATCTAGAAAAAATCTTATCGTTATTAAACCAGAAACATGTAAAGTAAATGAACAAAAACTATTTTTAATGTTTGGGCTCATAAATATTAGATCACTCACACCCAAAGCAGTTATTGTAAATAAAATGATAACACATATACTAGTTTTGATATACTTTGACTAAAACCTGGCTTAAACCAAATGATTATTTTAGTCTAAATGAGTCTACTCCACCAAACTACTGTTATAAGCATGAGCCCCGTCAGACTGGTCGTGGCGGAGGTGTTGCAACAATATATAGTGATATTCTCAGTGTTACCCAGAAAACAGGATACAGGTTTACACTAACTCATTCGAAATACTTCTGCTTAATGTTACACTGTCACATATGCAAAAGAAATCTAATGTATCTCTTGCTCTGGCTACTGTGTATAGACCACCAGGGCCGTACACAGAATTGCAGATTTCCTCTCAGACCTTCTAATTACAGTTGATAAGGTGCTAATCATGTGAGATTTTAATATTCACGTTGATAATTCAAATGATGCATTAAGACATTGCATTTACTGACCTAATAAACTCTTTTAGAGTTTAATGTTAAGCAAAATGTCACCGTGCCCACTCATCATTTAAATCATACACTAGATTTAATTATATCGCATGAAATTGACCTTACTGCTATAGATATTGTACCTCAAAGTGATGATGTTACTGACCATTTCCTTGTATCGTGCATGCTGCGTATCACTGATATTAACTATATGTCTTAGCGTTACCGTCTGGGCAGAACTTTTGTTCCAGCCACCAAAGACAGATTCGCAAATAACCTGCTATCTCAACTGCTATTTGTACCCCAAAATACACATGAACTAGACAAAATAACTGGCAACATGGGCACTATTTTCTCTAATACATTAGAAGCTGTTGCCCCCATCAAATTGAAAAACGTTAGAGAAAAACGTACTGTGCCATGGTATAACAGTAATACTCACTCTCTCAAGAAAGAAACTCGTAGTCTTTAACGCAAATGGAGAAAAACTAACTTGGAAGTTTTTAGAACTGCATGGAAAAACTGTATGTCCAGCTATAGACAGGCTCTAAAAACTGCTAGGGCAGAGCATATACACAAACTCATAGAAAATAACCAAAACAAATATTCCATCAACGTTTAATAGTAATGACTTTATGAATTTCTTCACTGAAAAAATAGATAACATTAGAAATACAATAGCGAATGTAGATTCTACAACATCTAACACTTCAGTTTCATCCATCGCACCCAAAGATAAACTGCAGTGCTTTACAAATATAGGACAGGAAGAGCTAAATAAACTTATCACTGTATCTAAACCAGCAACATGTTTATTAGATCCTGTACCTACTAAATTACTGAAAGAGGTGTTACCTACAGCCGAAGAACCGCTTCTCAATATCATTAACTCGTCGTTATCTTTAGTTCACGTCCCAAAACCATTCAAGCTGGCGGTTATCAAGCCTCTTATTAAGAAACCAAAACTAGATCCCAATGAACTGGCAAATTATAGGCCTATTTCAAATCTTCCATTTATGTCTAAAATTTTAGAAAAAGTTGTGTCTGCTCAATTGAGCTCCTTACTGCAAAAAAATGATCTGTATGAAGAATTTCACCATAAAGAGAGAAACTGGTTTAGTTTCTAGATGAACACTAAAGGTGAGTACTCGGTCAAGTTGAGTAAAGATCCCCGAAGAATCAGAACAATGCACTCTTTCCTCAGGAGAACACCATAGCACAGAAACTGCACTTGTTAAAATTACAAATGACCTGCTTCTTGCGTCAGATCAAGGCTGCATCTCATTGCTATTTTTACTTGATCTTAGTGTTACAAAACTATACAGGTATTGAAGGGCAGGCTCTAAGATGGTTTAGATCCTACCTGTCCGATCGCTACCACTTTGTTTATTTAAATGGCGACCCATCTCATTTATCACCAGTAAAATATTGAGAGCCACAAGGATCCGTTCTAGGTCCCCTTCTATTTTCAATATACATGTTGCCCCTTGGTAATATTATTAGAAAATATGGAATAAGCTTCCACTGTTATGCTGATGATACTACGCTAAATATCTCAACGAGACCAGATTCAACTTCTAAATTATGTAAGCTAACAGAGTGTGTTAAAAATGTAAAATATTGGATGACCAATTATTGTCTCCTATTAAATTTGGATAAGATAGAGATATTAATTATTGGACCAAAAAACAGTACACAGAATCTTGTAGATTACAATTTGAACACCTGAGAAGAGATGATGCTGACCCTGAATCAACAAACAGAACTAACAAATATTGCTACAAGTGTGACTGCATCATATAATAATTGATGTTAATAATGTTCATCGTCTGGCTGACTACGTCTTGTATTAATTTTTCTGAAAAATCCTGTCATATGCGCACAAATTGACAGTCACCACTTATAAGCTACTACTAAATATTGTAGAAACTTAATTTTCTGTAAAGTTGCTTTGTAACGATTTGTAGTGTAAAAAACGCTGTACAAATAAACTTGAATTGAATTGAACTGCTCTTTTGCAAGTTCTATTAAAAAACTACTGATAAATTTAATGGTTTCCACAAAATATTGGGCAGCACAACTGTTTTAAACATTGATAATAATCAGAAATGTTTCTTGAGCAGCAAATCAGTATATTACAATGTTTTCTGAAGATCATGTACTGACTGAAGACTGGAGTAATGATGTTTAAAATTCAGTTTAAAGGGATAAATTACATTTTACAATGCATCCACATAGAAAACAATTATTTCTGTAGGTATATTTCACAATATTGCTGTTTTAACGGTCTGTTTAATCAAATGCAGGCTTAAGATGCGATCAAGAAAGTTTTTTTTTACATGAAAAAAAGTATTTAATGTGTCAATACATGTGTCAATAAACTCTTGCAAATCGTCTTATTTTGTCTAATTCTGAATATGAAAAATAAATATAATCAATGAATTCACGGTTGTAATTAGGCTTGAAAAGACGTCTTTTCACCTTGAACTTTTCAACTAAATTTTAGCGTTGTTTGGACGTCTGCAAACGACTTCTTTTGACGTCTTTTCAATTAGTTTTTGCTGTGTGGGGTGACTTTATTTTAAGCAGTGTTGTTCGTTGAGTTGTGTGGTTTTTGCAAAGTTCCATGACCGCAGCTCAGAACTCGCTACCGAGGTCATTGTATAGTGAAGCAACTGCAAACGAAACCTCCACATCTTCTGGGTAATCTTTGCAAGTCTATTTTAACATCAGTCTGAGTCAATGCATTTCATTTGGTTTTGTTGAACATTTAGGAAGACTACATTCTGTAAGTGGCAGCCAAGGAAAACAATCAAGCGTTCGTTCAGTGTGATACATATATTAACTCAACGACCAGTGATAAAAAACTATTTATGTGCAGTGTTCACTTTTGAAAAAGCAACACCTTTATTCATTCTTTCCCGTTGTCTGAACGCTAACAGAGCGACCACAATAAACGTGCCACAACAGAATGCAAATTATTTCTTCATGTCGCCAACAAAGAAATAGACAAAGCGATAAGGAAATTAACTCTTACCTGCAATCCAAAGAGCTGAGAGTAAAACCCATCGGAAAGAAAAAGAAATCGCCATCATGTCGGGTTTTGATGACTGAATGTCTGGCAAGTTTAAAGCGCTTTTCCTGGAAAAGACATGAAAAACGATAATTCATTTTCATTTTCGTAATACGCTATTCAAGAATATCAAACAAAACGCACCCACAGACTTCATCCCTCTTGACAGATTGGAATACGAAACATAAACACAACTCATACTTCCCGTTTTCAGTACGAGTGAAAGCAAGGTGTATCAGTTGGCAAGCAAGTACACGTGTGATCAAAAATGAAATATTTCACACTAAAATGTTGTGAGCAGATGTGAATGATGATCCTTCAAGAAAGGCATGACGGGGTTTCCCTACGTTTCAGTTATAAAATTAAAGAAATACACATATAGCCTAGGAATAAAACTCTGAAACAGAATAACTCAAATGCAATGACTACAATAGAAGAAGAGCAGTCGTGGTTTACCTCGTGTCGTAGGATTTCAAAACTTCTCTCGTGCCTTCACAGAATTTCTGAAATGAAAGACTAAGAATCCACACTGCGGTTTCCTTTTAAATACACTCTTTGAAGGAAACGGCACGGACGGAAACAGTTAGGGGAAACCAGGGATGGTTGTAACACTTTTTTCTTCAGCGCCTAAAATTACCTTTTTCTTTTGGCTACACGTCTAAAACTTCTAGGCAAATTACCCACATGTTTATACTACAAATGGCAACAATTTAAATTTATTCAACTATATCACAGACTTTGTGAGATGATGACAAATACAAGGTGGTCCTTTGTTACAACCTACCCCACTACTGGGGTAGGTTGTAACACATACTGGGGTAAGTTGTAACAGGTAGACAAAATATACAAAAACTAAGGGTACTTCAAGTGATATGCCACAAAAACAGTTTTATTTTAAATGAATGGCTGCAACAATAAATATGTGTGAATATGGGGAGTGTATGAGCATATTGTGTGTTTTTGTGCATGTTTCCCTTTTTGTGTGTGCATGTCTGTATGTGCACATTCATGTGTGTTTGTGTGTGTGTGTGTGTGTGTGTGTGAGAGTGTGTATGTGCTCTTGTTTTTGTGTCATATCAGGACACAACTCTGTATCATGACATGGGTATGACACAGGTATTACAAGGAGAGGGTGACTTATGAGGACATAACCCATGTCCCCATTTTTCAAAACGCTTATATTTTTTGAGAAAGTAAAAATGCACAAAGTTTCCTGTGAGGGTTAGGGTTAGGAGTAGGGTTGGTGTAGGGCGATAATATATACAGTTTGTAAAGTACAAAAACCATTACGCCTATGGGATGTCACCACTTTTCACAAAACGTGTGTTTGTGTGTGTGTGTGTGTGGGGGGGGGGGGGCGGTGTGTGTGTGTTTGAGCAAATTAACAGACGTATGTTTATCCCCACTCCAGAGAATGAACAAATGAAATGCATTCTTTACCAGTCACAATGGTGACAATAAAAAAAAAAAATAAAAAAAATAAAAAAAAATCACTGAAAGTCTGGGGTTCCGCTTCATAAACAAGCCAAACCAATCAGGCCCTGCCATTTTCTTCTCATTTTCTTCTCTGGCTTATGACAAAGACTCCTCCTGCTCCCTGGTGAAGACCTGGTGAGGACTGTAGTATCCTACACGAGGAAGGTCCCTCAATCCCTGGTCTTTCAGTTCTTTATATTTCTGCCAATATCTGTTCAATGTTACATGGCAGATTCCGTGGGATTTTGCCACTGCTCAGATAAACGGTGAGAGAGTGCGCGCACTTAAAACGTGTCTCCTCTCACTTAAACTGCGTCCTGTGCACTCACAATTCTCTCTATGCTCATGTGTTAGATAATAATTATTTTTGCACGTTTTTATACAAGCCTTTTACCGCGTGCAGTGTGAACGCTCTGATCCGTTAACATGGGCTCGGAAAAAAGGCACATTACAGACAGTGTGTGAACCTGGAGTTAGGCATATGCCCAGTCTGTTCTGTTCTCGCGCTAGGCGTAATGCATTCTGATTGGATCGGATAGTATACTACGGGAGGTCAGGGCCATGGAAAATCATGCTATAAAGCGATTTAGAAACCGTGCATTCTCAAATCATGATTTTATGACGATTTCTTTTAATCGCACAGCCCTAGAATGGACTGGAAATGAACAGAAAATAATTGGCGGCCCACCTGCAATACCACCGCAACTACTAACACTAGGGGGCCGCGGACCACAGGTTGAAAACCACTGCTCTATCGTATTTCACAACAAAAACAATCAGAGCGCCTCGTTATCACTAGTTTTTTTTTGATCTCCTGGGTCCTCTATTAGCTTATAGCCCGTTAGCATCAGCAGCGTTAATGCTGCTAACGGCGCTTACATTGCTAATACTCTATTCACACACATTACCACTGCTGTACTCACTGTTACTTGCTTTAATGGCGGATGAATGTCTACAGTACCTTTGATTGCAGGTGAGGACACGTTCCGGAGTGTATGAGCATATTGTGTGTTTTTGTGCATGTTTCCCTTTTTGTGTGTGCATGTCTGTACGTGCACATTCATGTGTGTGTGTGTGTGTGTGCGTGAGAGTGTGTATGTGCTCTTGTTTTTGTGTCATATCAGGACACAACTCTGTATAATGACATGGGTATGACACAGGTATTACAAGGAGAGGGTGACTTATGAGGACATAACCCATGTCCCCATTTTTCAAAACGCTAATATTTTTTGAGAAAGTAAAAATGCACAAAGTTTCCTGTGAGGGTTAGGGTAAGGTGTAGGGTTGGTGTAGGGCGATAATATATACAGTTTGTACAAAAACCATTACGCCTATGGGATGTCACCACTTTTCACAAAACGTGTGTTTGTGTGTGGGGTGTGTGTGTGTGTGTGAGCAAATTAACAGACGTATGTTTATCCCCACTCCAGAGAATGAACAAGTGAAATGCATTCTTTACCAGTCACAATGGTGACAATAAAAAAAAAAAAAAAAAAATTCACTGAAAGTCTGGGGTTCCGCTTCATAAACAAGCCAAACCAATCAGGCCCTGCCATTTTCTTCTCATTTTCTTCTCTGGCTTATGACAAAGACTCCTCCTGCTCCCTGGTGAAGACCTGGTGAGGACTGTAGTATCCTACACGAGGAAGGTCCCTCAATCCCTGGTCTTTCAGTTCTTTATATTTCTGCCAATATCTGTTCAATGTTACATGGCAGATTCTGTGGGATTTTGCCACTGCCCTAACAGACTTTCCTTTCCAAACTTTCTCTGCTGCTCTTTTTAAAAGACTAGCATTGACTCCAATATCTGTTTTTCCCAACCAAGTTCTAGGCATTCTGTAGTGTTGTTAAAATCACAAAAATGTTCTTGGTTGTATGTAAGGGGATGGTTGTAACACTTTCAAAAAACATGTTACAACCTACCCCTTCACTGTCACTCAAAATCAAAGGGAAATGATAACTGATTAACAAGGGTTGTAACTTTTGTTGTAATCCTAAAACAGATATTTTCTGAAAAGTTATATCTCAACTCAGATTGGTTGATTGGAATATTGTTATATACTGGATGAGATATTAAAATCACAATTTAAATATATATATAGTATATATAAGTGGGATGACCCTTAGTTACTGTTTCTAAGTCTGTTAAACCATGCCACTCTCACGCCACACATTGTGTTCTCACCAATGAAAAAGAAATATGAAATAAACACGAATGAACATCAGAAGGTATCTTGTTTCAGCCATGGAAAGACATCAGTTCACATTAATCTATTCGCCTGTCTGGTTTGTTTGTCAGACAGAAATTGCATTATGATTGGCCAGATTGCATGTCAATCAAACTACATGCAAAGTTTTTTTCTTCTTTAATTTGAATTTTATTTTGTTACAAAACCTTTAATAATTAAAAAATGCCTTCAAAGTTAACTTTGTCTCTAAATGAAATGTTTAAGAAGAACATCCATCCAATCACTCTATTATCCAAACAGTGTTGTCCTGATAGGGTCAAAGGGTCAAAATATTAAGTAATTATTGTTTTATAAAGCAAGGATTCTTCAAGTCCCAACAGATCTGGAATGTGAAAATCATATATCATTAAAATTTTTTGGTTCTTCTCCTTCTCATAATTTTAGTTTATTCATATAAAATGTTTTATTAATATATATATACCTTTTCTATTATAGACAGTCCTCTCTCTCACACAAACATACATACAGTGTATTTATATATAGATACAGCACAAAAACGCACACATGTAAGCATGTGTGCATATATATATATATATATATTGCTCATGTGACCAAAAGTATTGGAAAATATTGACTTAAACTAGATTAAAGTGAATAAGACTTAATATTTAGTTGCAAATCCTTAATCCTAACTGCATCAAGCCTGTGACCCAATGACATCACCAAACATTTGCATTCTTCTTTTGTGATGATTTTCCAGGCTTTCATCGCAGCCTCTTTCAGTTTGGGGTGGGTGTGGGGGGTGGGGGGGGGGGGGTTACTCCCTTCAGTCTCTTCTCTTTAGGGTTCAAGTCTGGATCTTGACATGGCCAGTCTGTCAGTTGCTTTGGCACTATGTTTTGGGTCATTATCTTGCAGCATGACGAAGGATCTCCCAATTAGTTTGTTGCATCTTTCTGTAAATTGGCTTGTCTCCTATTCTTCTTGCTAATGAGTGGTTTGCATCTTCTTGTGTACCCTGTGTACTTTTCTTCATGAAGTCTTCTGTGAACAATAGACTGTGATTCCTTCACTCCTGTCCTCCGGAGGCTGTTGCTGATGTCACTAACAGCTGTTTTAGGGTCTTTCTTTAACCACAAAACCGTTGTGAAAAATGTTTTCCTTGGTGTATTTTGTGATGAATAGAAAGTTCAAAAGAATAGCATTTATGTGAAATAGAAATCATTTGTCACATTGTAAATGTCTTTACTGGTCACTTTTGATCAACTTAATGCATTCCTGATGAATAAAAGTATTAATTTCTCTCTTTTTGTTGTTCTGAGGAAGAGTGCATTGTTCTTATTCATCCGGGAAGTTTACTCAACTTGACCGAGTACTCACCTTTAGTGTTCATCTAGAAACTAAACCAGTTTCTCTCTTTAGCTTTGCCTCTGATGGGCATATGGTATCGCAGCTCCCTCCAGAAGCGTGCAGAGGGCTCCAGAGAGTTCACACGCTCCTCTGACTTCCTATCCCAGAACGCCCACCTCTTCCTTCTCTTCCAGGCCTGCAAAGCTCCCTGTTTGTCCTTTAGGAGGCGCACAGTGTGTGGCAGGCGCAGCGGCTGGTGGATCTCCTCCAGCTCCAGCAGCACCACACTCATGGAGTCCTCCACCAGCACTTGGTACAGACCTGTCTGCTGCTCGGCCCAGTCCTGTGCCTCCGGGCTGCAGAGAGACGACGCCGTGTAGAGCAGCAGCAGTCTGCGACAGCGGCTCAGAGCGTCCTGCACCACGTCCACCACAGCTGGAAAACACCAGGAAATCAGCCTGGTAAAGCTCTGAATATGAGCATGGACCACTAAACCAGTCATAAAGGTCAATTTTTTTTATTGACATTTATGCATCATATGAAAGCTGAATAAATTAGCTTACCATTAATGTATGTTTGTATGTTAGGATCAAATATTATTACAAAATCTGGAATCTGAGGGTGCAAAAAAAGCTCAATATTGAGAAAAACACCTTTACCTTCCCCAGGCAGGCCGTCCCGGCCCAGGATGAACAGCTTATAACCGTACTGGCCCTCCAAAACCTGCGGCAAAGTGCTCATTGCAAAAATCTCAGCGTTTTCACTTGAGCCCTCGAGGACTCTGGGATAGGCGATGTATGCATCAAACTGCTTACCATCACCAGCTAGAAAAAACAATACAAAAAACAAACAGCACAGAACATGCAAAATAAATACATGAAAGCAATTATTATGCATTTTTCAGCATTTCCTGCAGCTCTGTGATTTCACTGAAAGGTGTTAATTCTAGTTTATGTAACCGCTGTACTTTCCAAGTGACTGAGTGATGCTGCTAAAGTGCTAAAGTATATTTCCTGTTTATTGACTACCTGTGGTTTGGTAGAGGAATGGAAACACATTCCTGACCCACAAGGCCAGCTCCACCTTGAATGTGGTGCACAGAATCACACCCGTCACGAAGAGCAATGCCACAGAGCACAGAAGAAGACCAAGAAGCAAGAGAAGGTTCGGATCTGAAGGGACAAACAAACTGTTTTGATGTGAAAGCAGATCATGTTTTCTTCTTGAAAAAAATATTTACCACTTGCCAATCTTCAGATGCAAATACAGGCAATATTAACTTTCAAACATGTCATTCTGCAAACAATACACAGACAAAAAAAAAAGGTTAATTGCATTTACTATTTTTTTTTAGGTAAGTGGTTGCAATTTATTGTAGCTACATTTAAATAAACAGATTTAGTTGACTAACTTAAAAAACATTTTTTTTGCAACCTATATTCCTTAAAAAATTCACATATTTTTTCAGTGCATGCAAGGAATTAAAGACTAATCTGTTATAAACACAATTTTAGTAAAAACATACATTTTTTAATAAATAGAAGTAAACAAAGTTAATAAAAGGAAGAAAGGGATCTCAAGATGTTATTTTCCCCCAAATTTAAATGTTCAAACATTTTTTAAAAAGACGTAAAACAATTACAATTTAAATATTAAAGTCATGTTTACTGTATATAAATTAATATTTTTTATTAATATGAATTAAACATTAACATCTGAAAAATAAATAAATAAAGACTAGCATTGTAATTTCAAAGCTGTCCTACAATTTTCTACATATATTAATAATTAAAAATTTAGTTAAATCAATCAATAAATATATGAACAAATCAGTTCCCTATCTGTCGGTCACTACGAGTTATGTCGAACGACATATGGGGTCTCACTTGGGAAGCCAATCATCTCTGAGTTTAAGAGAAAACACCAATGAAAATTGGCAAGTGGATTTAACATACCTGAGCCACTCCCCCTGCCAACGGTTATAAAGGATGACAGGTGCATCCACTCATTAGATTTTTGCTTCGGAGCCGAGTGGTTGTATGAAAGCTGTTATACTCCACAAAGCCATTCATCTGCTGTGTGTCGGGAAGCTGTTCTGGTTGGCGGTACAGCGCAAACAGCGGTGTCCCTTTCAGCGATTCCCCTGTGCGCTTCAACTAAGAGAGCAGATTTCCTAAAAGAGCAAATCACGGATGATTCGCGATTAAAGACGTCGTTTCCTGTTCTCTGACAATCCTAGCCATTACAGCCCATCACAATGCAGTGAACAGCCGGTCCCTGGGGAGGCACGACTTGATCGTTAGGTTCCTGAGGGGTGCCAGAAGGTTACATCTTCCTAGGACACCCCTGATTCCCTCCTGGGACCTCTCTATTGACTTCAGAGGGGTCCCTTTGAGCCGCTGGATTCAATCGACCTTAAGTTACTGTGTCTCAAGACAGCGCTCCTGGTCGCGCTCACTTCCATCAGAGGGTCGGGGACCTCCAAGCATTTTCGGTAAGTGAAGAGTGCCTTGTGTTCGGGCCGGCCTACTCTAACGTTGTCTTGAGACCCCGGATACGTGCCCAAGGTTCCCACCACTCCCTTCCGAGATCAGGTGGTGAACCTGCAAGCGCTGCCCCTGGAGGAGGCAGATCCAGCCTTGGTGTTGCTGTGTCCTTTAAGAGCGCTACGCATATACGTGGACCGCACCCAGAGCTTCAGAAGCTCTGAGCAGCTCCTGGTCTGCTTTGGAGGTCAGCAAAAGGGGAAGGCTGTCTCCAAGCAGAGGTTGGCCCACTGGATAGTGGATGCCATCGCCTTGGCGTACCATTCCCAAGACAAGCCGTGCCCCCTGGGGGTGAGGGCCCACTCCACACGGAGTGTGGCCTCCTCTTATACGCTGGTGCACGGCGCCTCTCTCGCAGACATCTGTCGAGCTGTGGGCTGGGCGACACCCAAAACCTTTGCAGGGTTTTACAACCTCCGTGTAGAGCCACTTTCTTCCTGTGTGTTGGGTAAGAGGTAATTGGCGGGACAGGCTGGCTGGGTGTCATGCTTGCTGCGCCATTCCGCCTAACACGGGGATGTGAGCGCCTTTCTTCTCCCAGTAGAGTTCCCCAGTTGGTGTACCCTGGTCGAGCATCCTCCAGCACCATCGGCAATCAGACTTGGCGGAGCAGTCTGTCGCCAGCCACAGTACTAGTGTTAGCATGCCCGGAGTTCCGGTCAGCCCCTGTACTGGGCTAGGTGTTCATATGGCTTGATTCCCTACGTGTAATCCCATGTGTGTTTTCTTGCACGGTAAGGTTTCTCTCTTGGCAAACCCGTGTCTTCCCTTGACAGACCCGTTCTGTCAGTCTCTTATGGTAGCCGTTCCATCCCTACTCTAAGGTAGGACCTGCCTCAGAGACCCATTCCATATGTAATACTGCCCCCCGGGCCAGTCCATATCCGTATCTCCACATGTCACCTCCCTACGGGTAGGATGTGCACTCTGTAGCGACCTTTTCCTAAGGCTCGCTTCCCCATTGTCTTGCCAAGCTGAAAGAACAAATAGGGAAGATTTGAAGCAATCTTTCACCGAAGGTTGAAATCCCTACCACTAACTTTGTGAGGGCGGAACAGCAGCGTGGCCTTCTCCAGCAGCGATGTACTCACCCTTTGGCCCCTTCGGTACCAAGGTCAGTGAATTTGCGCTGGGGCTTTGGGAAGGTTACGACCATAAGCGTAGCTTTTGGGGCATGCCACGGCTTGCCAACAATTGCAGCGCCACAGGGTTGTGAAATTGTTCAGTTTGTGGTGTTTTCCATAGGACGCCATATGTCGTTCGACCTAACTCGTAGTGACCGACAGATAGGGAATGTCTCGTTATGTACGTAACCCTCATTCCCTGATGGAGGGAACGGAGACGTTATGTCCTCATGCTACAACCTTGAACCGTTCGCTGTTGCCGCGACACGTTCTCGGCTCCTCAGCGTAAAACCTAATAAGTGGATGTACCTGTCGCCCTTTATACCGTTGGCACAGGGAGTGGCTCAGGTAAGTTAAATCCACTAGCCAATTTTCATTGCCGTTTTCTCTTAAATGATGGCCTCCCAAGTGAGACCGTTTGACATAACATCTCCGTTCCCTCCATCAGGGAACGAGGGTTACGTACGTTATTAAGATTAATGTAAATGAGATATAATTTATTTAATGTTCAGTAATATTTTTTTATTTAATGTGATTATTTACATTATATAAATGATAGTAAACCCATAAACTTCACACAAGCTATAGATTCTGTGCAATAAAATAAAACAACAAAGAAGGTGCAGATTTGTTGATTGTATATGCAATTAAATATAAAAAAAGTGTTGTAAATTATTATTATTATTATTAACATTTAATTTAGACAGCATAAATATTAGTATTGTAATTTTACAGTGGTACCGTTAAAATGTAATTTATTATATATACTTTTTTTTTTTTTTTTTATATTCAAATAGTAATATTTCTTATAGAAATAAGAATAAAATTATATTTTATTAAATTATTGTAAATATAAAATATCTATGTAAATATAAAAATCTCTACAGACAAGCATTTTATTTTAATAAAAAAGTATATTTTAATAGATTTTATTTTAAATGGCATTTTAAACCTTTAATTTGAAATTGAATTAAAAAATACACAAAATTATTAAATTACAAAACAAAATAATAATAATAATTTGGAATTATTTTAAATTAATGCAGTTAAATCAATCGATAAATAAATACATATTTATACATATAAATATTTACCCCAAACCATGAAATCAACATAAAATTCATTTAATCATTTAATATGTTTAATAAAAACTCATTTTAATTAAAATAATAATAATACATATTTAAAATTTTGGACAGCCCAGTAAATTATTTGTAATAACAGAAAAAAGCATATTTTTTATTTTATTTTACTTCTCTTGTTGTACACGCAAGAAAATCTCAGCAGCTCTGACTGCATGAGAAACAGCCACTGCTTGCTAAACCAGCAGACAAGTTTCCAACAATTAGTCATCTGCTGTTTCACTGAAAGTGAAACTGCTCTGCCACAAAATGATAAACCATTAAAAATTTTGAAGATAAAGTGAAAGTGATGTGACATGGCCAAGTATGGTTACCCATACTCTGAATTAGTGCTCTGCATTTAACCAATCCTAAGTGTACATACACACACACACACACACACACACACACACACACACCCGTGAGCAAACACCCAGAGCAGTGGAGTAGTATTTACTGAGCTGTTGTGGTAACGCACCTGCAGGGACGAGTGTAATCTGTCCGGTCGGATGTCCTCGGCTGCTGAATGCCATACAGGTGAAGTTTAAGTAGAAATCCTCCTCTGATACGGCAGACAGCAAGAGCGTGCGCTCCATACGATAGCCATCTACCGTTTGGCTTTCACTTTGAGAGGAAAGGGCATGGGTTACACTTCAACTGAAGGAAAATATTGACTCACCAACAGAAGCATATACACTAATACACAGAAATGTTCATCTTCCAAAACAGTGGGAAAATCCCACACAGAGGCCATGAACGTGCTTTATGTCTGCCTTCTCTTTAATGCATGCATGAAGAAACTACATGACAAACTCCATGATAAAATCTTATAACAGTAAGGATATATATCACTTTTACTGGGGAAAAAAATCTGTTTAAATGTTTTTATTTTTAATAACAAATTCTAGAATTATTAATAACTATACTAAATAATATAATTAATTAAATGCTTAAAAATAAAAAATACATCTTTTTTTTCTTCTTGGCAGATAATTTATAGATGCAAATCAATATATTACTTATAATATTTATAAATTATATATGCATCACCTGAAGCTATATATATATATATATATGTGGCGAGTGGGGCGGGGCCGAGAGGCGTGGGAACGAGGAGTGAGGCCAGGTGTAGTGATTGGAGATGAGCTGCACCTGCGCCCCACCGCCGGTATCAAGTCCCACGTAGGAGATGGAAGGATATAAAACTGGAGCGACTATAGTGAAGGACGAGAGAGGACCAGGCCTGGGACATTATTTTATGTTTCCTTCTTCCCGATGATTACAAAGATTTTATTATTACAGTCTTTGTAATCATCGGGAAGAAGGAGGCGGGAACCGGCGGACAATCAAAATCAAACTTTAATATTCAAAATAAATACAAAACAACGCACCAGCCCCTCGCGGACGACTGGTGCGCGCAAATAAAAAGCAAACATAAAATAATGTCCCAGGCCTGGTCCTCTCTCGTCCTTCACGGTCGTCGCTCCAGTTTTATATCCTTCCATCTCCTACGTGGGACTCGATACTGGCGCCACAATATATAGCAACTTTTTTTTTTACCCCACCCATTGCTCATGTGACCAAAAGTATTGGAAAATTTTGACTTAAACTAGATTAAAGTGAATAAGACTTAATATTTAGTTGCAAATCCTTAATCCTAACTGCATCAAGCCTGTGACCCAATGACATCCCCAAACATTTGCATTCTTCTTTTATATATATATATACATGTCATAATATAGTTGTTTTTTCCCATTAAAATTTTTATTATATTTATTAATCAAGTGGTAAGGGCTTTTTTTATTATTAACCAGTGAATGAAATACTTTGCAAATTTATTGGTGCAAGTCTTGTTTATATGGACTCTAAATAAAAATCATTAATTCACAATAATGACATTCGTCACAATACAGCTATACTTTTATTTGAAAAAATAACAATAACACGGTAATGAAATTTTAGTATTATCCAGTAAATACTTTACACATTTTTTTTGTATTATCCAACTTTACTTATAAAAATAGAAGATTCATGTTAAATGCATGACATTTCTAGTCTCTATATGGTTTCAAACAAAGCATAAATTCTTCAAGCCTAAAACCAAGATGGTCCACAACAAAACTGCCCAAATTAAAGTCTTATCCTATCTTTATCTTGTCTGAAACACAGCTAACTTCAGTACGCACTTCATGGGTTCCTGATGGACGCGATGTGACGTGTTTTGAGAGATGAAATCCAGCTGGTCTTTCCAGATCACTTCAACCAAGGGAATGCCTTTTCCCTGAACTTCGACGATGCAGTTCTTCCTGAAGGATGAACCTTATATGAACAAACAAACATGCATATGAGCATCTTGAGACGTTTGTTCTGTTTCTTTATGTGGTATTCCAGACAGATCAGATCTCCATGTGAAGCAAGAAAAAAATCTCACTTGATTATTACAATTAATGGCATAATTAATGTTTGGAAATCTAAACTGATATTTCCTACCGACACACTATAGCAAAACATAGAAATTACTGACTTAAAACTAATGAAAATACAGGTGTTCTAATCATTTTGGCAACCACTGTGCAAACTGCAGTTTTGTTGCATTTCGTGGTAGGATGTGGTTTATGAACTTCATGTGTGCATAACACATAAACTGAGAGAAAAATAAATGATAATCCAGAATAAATAAATGAAATATGCAGCTCACCCCTCTCCACTTTAATGATCTCATTAACAGGCTCGATCACTCGTGGTTTCATTAAATACTCATCTGCAAGAATAACAAAAAAAGCTTTAAAAAGCAAATTAAAAGCACGGTTTTGCTTGTGAGATCACAGTAATCCACAGCAGTCCAGTCCATCATTTAACATCTGGAGAAGACAAAAGCTGAAACGAAACATAGATATGAGTCCATAATGCATAATAACGCTTCCTCCAGTGAAAAAGTGGTCTGGTCTGAATCAGGAGAGAAATCTGGACAGAAGAAGATGGACTTCTTCACTGGAGGAAGTGTTATTATGGATTATGTATTTTATGACTTATATTTTAGCCGGAAGTAATGGTTTGTAAGTTAAAATGTTTTGATGGGTTTGTTTTAGCTTGTGTTTGCTCATGTCATTAACTGATGGACTGGAGTGGTGTGGATTTTTGTGATGTTTTTATCAGCTGTTTGGACTCTCATTCTGACGGCACCCATTGACTGCAGAGCATCCATTGATGAGACACTGATGCAATGCTACATTTCTCCAAATCTGATGAAGAAACAAACTCATCCTGATCTTGGATGACCTGAGAGTGAGTTCATTTTTATGTTGACACACAGTCTTTCCATTGTGCAGAAAATGCTCACCTTTCACTTCACACTCTATAGTTTCAGCCATTTCATGGATAACTCCAGCTAAACGAAAGGTCATTTTGCAGGTGTAAAATCCAGCGTCATCGAGATGTACTTTGCGTATGTTGAGCATATCTTTATTTGGAACAAATTTCTTATCTTCTTGAAGGAGCTTGCAGTTCTTAGAGAAAAGCAGACACAGTAAAGACGAAGACTTCACATCAACTATGAAATCTAGGGGTCAAACTGAAGGAATGAGTAAAGGTGCACAGATCCAAAATCAAACTAAATGCATATTGTCATGTTTCTCAACTACCCTCTGAGAGTATTTACACTGAACTAATGCTTTTCATAGACACTATAATCGAAAGAAACATACTCTGCAATAAAGGTATACATTTTTATCAGTTTATGCATGTGAGTTTTGCTGGCCATCGAAAACCATGATTTACTGTCTGAGCAGGAAAGCAAAAAAAATAAAAAAATAAAAAATTATATATATATATATATATATATATATATATATATATATATATATATATATATATATATATATATATATACACACACACACACACACACACACTTCAAAATATTATTCACTTTGTGAAAGTCATATTATTGTTCCTTATACATCCGTCCATTTTAATTTAAGGGTCCCCACACTCAAAAAATGATGCCACAATTTAATATTTACATACTTGAATTGCATTTCCATTTCCATCTATTTGGACTATAATATTTTAAAAAGTACTCCACTTAAAGTGATGCATATTAGTCAGTCATACATAAAGAAACAACTAAATAAAAAATAAATAAAAAGTCATGGAATAGTTTGCTATTAAAAATTTGGATCTATTTGATTTTACTTAATTATATTTTCAAAATGCTTTTTCACAAATTGCTTAGAATCATTATAAATGTGTTCGCTGTGAAAACAATTAAATTTGTCCATCAGTTAAAATGTACGAGACTTAAAAAAATTGGATTTATTGATGATAAATAAACCTGTTCACTGTTTATTTAAAACATATTCAGTTTATTTGTACTATTAAAGAAACCGGTTTCATTTATGCATGACTGACAAATACATGAATATGAAACTGTGTCATTCAAATGCACGGCAATTTTATATGCAATTCAGATACATAATCTTAAATCTAGGCATAATGGGATTCAAAGACTGGAGAAGTCATGGAATATAATGCAATTTTTAAAAAAGTTTCCAAAATTATTAAATGCATTTTGTTCAACAGAACAAGTTATCATAAAATAGATTTGGAAAACCATTAAGGAGGAGTAAACAATATTAGGACATTCATTTTTAAATGCACTTTTTAAAAAAAACAATGCACTTTTAAAATCGCTTTAAGGCCTCTCAGGCAAACTTGATCAGATATGGGGTTAACAAAGCATTCACTACCTTGTACCACTGGATGGACGGACTGTCCACACTCTTTAAATATTTCCTTAGAGGGCAGGCGAGGAGATCATTGACATGAGCCCTGATCTGCTGGAGTCCACACTGCGGTCTCACACAGTTTTCTGATGTCATTTCTGTCACCACCAGCCCAGTGGCCTGTTTGTAGCACTTGTTCACAGTCCTGATGAAAATAAAAACATGAAGACGTGTTGCATGAAAAAGACATGACTGCTAACTCTGCATAATAAATGCATGCTATTTTAAAGCAATTTCTTGCAGTATTCTGCATTCAGGTTTTAATGTTTAAAAAAACACAGACTTATGAGGAGTATTGGAATTGAAGATGTTAGAAACACACTTCATTATTATGAGCACGTTTACATGCACACCAGTAAACTGATAACACAAATATCAGCTCATTAAAATAACCAGTTTACTCCGTTTACATGCACATTAGTAACCTGACAACACAAGTAAGATGCGTTTACTTGACTTCGTTAATAGATCAGATTATTACCCTGTAGTGACGTCAAAATATAATAATATCTGACTCATTATGACTCATTGTGACTCAACGAAGCATTGTTACTGAACCACTTCTATTTATGCTGCACGATATGAGAACACATTGTTTCGAAATGTTACGAAAAAGTCTGCTTTTGTGATATATTTCCTTCTTTACTGCAAGACATTTGATCCATCTAGATGTGCTTAAATCTGCACTATAGATGCGTTTCTGGCACGTATCACACACGCGCACTTCAATAAGTCATCAGAAATTGTATTATTGCACTCATATGCCGTGCGAAATCTGAATTAGGTCATTGCACCCAAATAATCTGTTTCTAATGAGATTGACGGCTCAATCGGATTGAAAACTGTTCATATAAATATCTTAATCCATCCGATTGAGCTCGATCTGAATGAAAATTCGATCGGATTGAAGGGGGTGGTTTATTCCTCTTCTACTACTATTGAGCGTGCAGGTAAACATTCGATCGGAATGAACAAGGAAACTGAAAAAACTGCGCATGTGCAATGACACAGAAATAACGTATGACGCGCAGACGCCCACTTTATATTTATATTATTACACACTGCCCTTTACCCACTGTTCATCTTTAGCACTTAAAATATTTTTAGTTGTCCTATCATTAAATGATCAGAATGTATCTATGACAAAGGGTTAAAAAAATATGGTTTCTTACTAAAAGAATGTTTTCCCATGGCTCAGTTTGCCCCGGGTTAGGGTTAAGTTGACTGGAGTGGAGTCAGTGAGTAAGATGCACCCTCTGTGTTTTAAATGACCATCTGACTGAATCTGATTCAAACCCATGTGAAATAAATAATTTTCTTTTACAGACAGTCATATTTCTTTTCATGAAGTTCTATGAACTTTAACAACATAAAACCAATCAAATGAAGTTTAAATTTCAATATTTGTTTCTGAAACAATATGTTGAACACCGAAGTTGTAGCCTTCCTGAAAACAGACGAAACAGAGTTTGTTGGCCATTAGTGACTACAGAAGGAAATATATTTTATTTATTTTTTATTTGCAACACTGCCAGAACGTAAACTGATAGTAATCAATAGCCCACATGTTATCGCTGACAGGATACCACATGCGGTAACGCAAATGAAAAAAACAAAACAACCACATCATGATATTATCTGTCAGAAACGTTATCAACGCGATCAAAAAAGTAGCATATAACACTAGTGCTGAGATCTGTAGAACAAGTATGTTACATCTATGCTATTTAAAGTTTCACAAAGTCATGCCATTCATAAGGGCACTAGACAAAGTTATCATCTATATAGCAATGGTTATCAGAGAAAACAGTAATAGGCCTATGTATTGATGAATGAATGATAAACAAATGATAAAATTACCCCTAACCTAAAGTAATGGTGCAATGTGATATAATTGAACTATGCTCATTCCTCCAAAACATAGACAAAACCGCTTTCACAAACATCTATCTACCCGTCTCTTTTAAAGTGTTTATTGTATATAATGAGTGGGGTTATTATAGCACAATTCCCACCCAGACCTCACTAATCTTCAAACCCTGGCTATGGCCGTGGTGCCTTCCATTCCCCCAATGTGTTTCTCCTTTTCACAGTCTAGCAGAAATGATGGGTGGCTCCAAAATACATCATCACATGACAGTAAAAATGTACAAAAGCCAAGATGCAGGGGGTGGCTCAACTTACCCCACTCGCCTCTAACTTCCATTGAAGATGAGGCAGAAGCAGGCACAGAGAGCACACTCTTATCAATAGAGTCAATTATTACAGAGTGTGCAGTCTTCTCTTTTAATTGTATAAGTGGTCTCAGGTTACTTATGTATCCATTGTTCCCTCAGTAGGGAACGAGACACTGTGTCCTCTAGGGGTCGATATGTGGAATGCCTCTTCGTGACCCGTGTCTGACGCATACACTGAAAAACACCAAAACACGTTGGCCAGCGACAGCCCATGATGCACTACCGGTGAGACTATAGTAGACTTCTTTGTCTGAAACCTGCATTTGAAGCATGGCAGGAATATAGAGGACACTGGGTCTCGTTCCCTACTGAGGAAATCATGGTAACATAAGTAACCTGAGATGTTCCCTTTCAAGGGAACTTCGAACTGCGTCCTCTAGAGGGTCACTATAGTGAACTGAATACCCATGCCACTGTGGTAAGGGGAGGAAAGGCCATAACCATGGTGAGCACTAACAGGTATCCTCAGGATACATGGGTGGAGTAGCACCCAAGATGAACGTTTTACCAGCTCAAGAAAGGGCACGAAGCAACCGCGCGATGCCCTCACCATGTATGACTTTTAGAAAAGGGCATAGAGTACTAGCGTGCAAACTTACCACAGTGTGGATTTTAGAAAGTTCACCAAGACTTCACATGCACAATTATCATAACATGGATTTTAGAATAACGTTCGCTGGCCAACATGTTGTTGGTGTCTTTCAATGTAATTGATAACTTTTTAATTTTTTAATCTGTACATTCAGCATTACATTTTTTTTTTTGTTTTCTTAACCTTTCTTTGCTTACGGATTCTGTCTGAGCCTGACCGTAAGTGTGTGTTTTGCGGCAGCAGGTTGTTTAGAGGTAAGGATCTACAAAACCTGTTCAACACGACAGTGGTTTACTGGAAATGCCACTTGTTAATCCTTTCTGAATCTTTTTGTCCATTTACTTCTTCAGTCAACAGAGTGCTTCAGTGAATCTCATGAGAAAAGGTAGGGCTGGCAGTGGAAAAAATCTCATCGTCCATTTTTGTAGCATGAATATCATCAAACCGATGAAAGCTTCGGATCTTACAATGTTTCTCTATGACACTGAAACTTAAAGATGTATGAGTTTTGGTTCGTGTGCTACTGATCCTCAAATGCCATTGGCTCATCTGCGCTCGAGGGGAAGGGCTTACTGATAGGTCAACTATTGTTTAACAATCTGGAAGCTGACATTATCAGATTTCACTTTCACTGCATCATGCAGCAAAGTAACGTGCAATTAAAACAACCCTAAAATTCAATGTATGGGGGCAAAAATGCCCCTTTCTCCCTCATTTTTCTATATGATATGGGCAATATCATAAAAATATCAGCAAATGTGATTTACACTACCGGTAAAATCTTTGAAATGATATTTTATAAGCAGGGATGCATGTACGTTTTTCAGCCTGGTTCTCCTATGCTCTTCAAGGTTTTAGCATTAGTAAGTTAAAGGTCACAGCAGTTTGAATAGAAATCGTATACATTTTTCTTTCTAAAATGGTAATTTCGCATTAACAGCTGTTAGCCATATCGGTACACAAATGAGCGGCTGAACTTATTTACACTGCACATTTATCAGCACAACACTATGTCAATATCCCCAAAATATCGAGAAATATCATTGTCATATTTCTTATTCCTACTTTGAGCAAAAAACTTTTCTAAGTGAAATGGCTTGACCTGTCCCATGATCCATTGCTTTGGACATATTCTTGATAAACATGCAAAACATATATTGATAAACATGCATTATTTTTCAAACTCAAAAGGAGAGTGTCTGTTCATACCTGACCACACATGTGTACTTTCCGTTCTGCTGCATGGTGACGTTGAAGAACCACACTTGTGTTTTCTTCAGCATGATGCTCTGCTCCAGCTCTGAGATCTCAGAGCCCGTTCTCTCATCGTACCATGTGACGTTGTATGGTGTATCTGCAGGATCAAAGAGATGATGCATCTGCAGTGGGCACTCCAGTATCACAACTTCACCAGGGATCGAGAACGTACGCTCAAACTCCTGTTTGAAATCCCTGCAGGAACCTGTTCACAGACATGGACCATGAAGACAGTTAATCCGGGAGAATGGAAAGGCATAATGAGAGAGCATGGGAACAAAATTAATTTAGTAAAACAAAAATAAAAATTAAACAGTATAGCGGCACCAATGCTACAACTTTTTTCCATGCATTCTCTACCTCAAGCAGTGTTATTATTGGTAACTAAAACCATTGAAAAAATACTTAAGTTAAATATTAACTGAAATGAAAGAATATTTACAAAAATTTTATATTATATATATATATATATATATATATATATATATATATATATATATATATATATATATATATATATATATATATATATATCGTGTATCTAAAGCAGGTAAAGTAGCTATTGTATTTAAGTATTGAAGTTCATAAACATTTCTTTTGTTTTCTTTGTATGTATGGATTACTTTGGTTGTTACTGACATCTGGTGAAAATTTCATGTCAACAGCACCTTTAAAAATGTATTTACTGAGAAAAGCGGTGACGTGTTTAATATGCATTTTACCTGATGTATATATTAGAATTAATTCAAAATATGAACAGAAAACTATAACAGTATATCATTGATATTAAAATAACACATCAAACATGGAGGGGTATAACATTATGCTGAAAAATAGTTCATAGTGTTTCAAACAGTACAATTTTTTTTTTTCTATTTTATATATAATATTATATAAGAATTATAATTTCATCCAGGTAGTAAAGTTAATGAGACAAATGAGGTTATGGCCCTATACACACACTACAAATGCTCAATTAATTGAGAGAGGTTCAATTAAAATGCAACATGTCTAGGCTATAGTCAACGTTTAAATGTAATATTAAATATTCATTATCATATAATAAACATGATGTGTTCTCTCATTTGAAAGGTCAAAACCTTGAAATAACAACAACAACAAAAAAGACAAGAAAAAAGCCAGAGATGTTGGCTTGTTAGTATTATTATATCTTTTCATGTCAGGTTCTTATTTAATCAATAAAATTAAAATCAAATGAGAAGACATACTATCTATTAACAATCAAATGAAATCACTATCCACAAAATTCATAGATGGATCGTGCATAAATGTTAAATTTAAATTAGGGCTGGCAAGCGTTTAAAATTTGTAATCTAATGAATTACATGATGTGGCGATTAATTAGTTGAATTAATTGCACATCAAGTTTGGAGATAATACTCCCAAAAGATAATTTAATGTAATTGGTTTTTAAAGCATCAAACAGAGATTACAAAACATAGGATTAGCAAGAAATATTTAGTTGATAAAACTGATTACATATACTCTTTTGGACCATAATGGAGTAATGACAGAATAGATGTCATACACCGATGGGTCTGTGAAGCACCACTTCAAATCCAACACGACTATGGCCAATGGTTTAACTCGCCAAATGGTTCACAAATTTTTTTATTTTGGTTGGCAAAATTGAGCATTTAAAACAACACAATATTAACTTCTTACTTACTGAACTGTTGTATAAGGTGAGTATCACATTTGCACATGTGATATTACACTTAACCTACAGCTCGTGTGATATTTATTAACTTATGTGATGTAAATATGAGACTAAATTTCAGACGGGCGTTTTGCCCCATATCTTGAATTTTAGGGATATTCTCTAGACTCCATGTGTAAGGCAAGGCAAGGCTAGGCAAGACGAGAGAAAGCGCTCAAAACTCATCCGATGATTGCATAAATTAGTGGAACATTAAAATATAGAATGAACCTCTGTAAAGAAATGAGGTGTGAACATTTGAGAATGTATCATTATCTTAAATGAAGGTCGTAGTTGTAAGCTGTAGCCGTTTAGATCTTGCATTCGCAGTGGAAATGTGGTTCATTAATTTCTGAATTCTGACTTGCATGTAACGAACGGGCCGAGACAGGGCCCAATGGTAAGTCCGGCCATGGATACAACTTCCTTACCTGAACCTAAAGATTGTTTTGTTGGTATTACAGCACATTTAACTGGCCAAAGTAGAGTGACCAGAAAAATGAGGGACGACCGGCCCATATCTGTAGACAAAGAAATGACAAATATGTTAAATATTTGTTAAATATGTGTGTGGTGGTGTCTTTTCAAACATTTCCATGACATCTCAAGGCCTGCAAACACAACTATTTGCAGATTTGCCATGACTTTGACCCTATAAATAATATTCAGGCACAATATACAGTACTTAGTCATGTTTGATGAACTTTGAACCTCATGTCTCATGTCATGATATTTAGAAACGTAAATGTGTCAAATGACACAAACACAAACTTAATTACACACATGTGAAAAATTAAATGCACACTTAAATGCAAATAATTTTTAAAAGAAAAAAAACTTGATCAAGTTGCTAGTAAATTTCACAAAGAAATGGCATAAATCACATAATAGGAGAAAAACTGATATATTATCTTGCAAACGTACTCCAATAAACTCGGTTTAATTTAAAACATCCAAAAATATTATTATTATTATTATTTTAACAGTGTATGTATTGCTTTCATGGTCATAATATATAGAAAAGGACATCTAATTGGAAACTACATAAACAAAAATAAATAAATAAATACACAACAAAATAAGACTCAGATTCAGAGATGCATTAGTGCAATATTATTTGATGACCAGCTCTTAAATAACTAAGCTTAAGCAATCTGCAAATACTTGTATTTCTACTCTCACTTCCCTCTTCTCTAAGAAACGCAGATACAGTACATGGGAAACGCTGACTAGAGCTGAAGCTCAATAGTGCTGATCCCACAACAGACCTCTAAAAGAGTCATTTTTACAAAAGAAAAAAACTCAAATGAAAACTAAAAGAGTTTCATTCTTTGAAAGAGCAGACTACACGGCTGCATTAAAGAGGAACTTAAAGTGCTTGCTCAGCATTAAAAATGGGAATTTGAGGAACGAAATAAACATGTGCACAGGAGAAAAAGGGAACGCTTTGTAATTAAACAGGATCTAAGAGTACATGGCCTACATTAACCCTGGAATTTAACTAACACATTTAAATATTATTTACTTTATAACAAATCATTATTTAATTTTATTTAACACGCATCTTTTGACTTATCAAGACATTAACAGATGGATTAGTGGATTATTATAAATGTTTGGACTCTCATACAGGCGGCACCCATTCATTGCCATTCATATATTCAATTTCCCCAAATCTGTTTCCATTAAGAAAGAAAAAAAGCATCTACATCTTGGACAGCCTAAAAGTGAGTCAATTCTCAGCAACTTTTCATTTTTGGCAGAACTAATCCTTTAATATGACCAGGTCTGAAAACACTCTGCTACTGTTAAAAGGAGTGATGCATAATTTTGGGTTGATTCACATGAACATTTGCAATCCTGTTTGACAGTTTCTGCTAAGAACTGGAAAAACATACAAGAAGAAAATGGATCAGAATGAATAATGAACCCAATTTTCAAGTACAGCAAAGCACTGGTTTTAAGAAATGACAAACCCCAACAGCACTTATAACAGACGTGGGAAAATAGCCTACTTTAACATGAAAATGTCCATCTAAGAGAACAGACAGAAAGAGTGTTGAGTTCCCACAACCACAGATCATTAAACTGCAAGTTTAATAATAGCAACAAGTCTGTCATTTGAGTCATTTGCCTAAAGCCTCTGATTCAGTCCAAACATGTCACAGGAGTAAAATTTTAAATGTTAAATCAAAGCCAGTAGAACAGAACAGAACAAAATAAATAAATAAATAGATAACTGGATGGATTTAAAATCCATCCATCTTTAAATTTAAATTGAAATAAAAAAAATACTGTGTATGAGGTGCATTGCTGACGACTTCAGCTTTAATAATGACCCTTAATAATAATACGTAACTTTAGTTATGAGTCAACACTATAACTAGATTGCAATCAAATAAAACAATATTAAAGCCAAAAATAAACCACTGCATATTGTCTGCCCCATTGTCTACACTTGAGTGAATTTATGTTTCTCATGATATTAAAGACTTCAAGGCTTCTGCTTAAATGGTTAAAATGCTTCGTAAATTAATGCAATTGTGTAAAATTGTCCGTTTGAATTTTTTCATGCAACTAAAATTTACATTAAATAAAAAAAGTCGTTTATTCGTGTTTTAAAGCATGCCATGATGGTAAAGTTGGCTGATAAATGTGCAGAAAAAAAACAGACAAATAAACTTAAATATAAAAGAGTTTTGTGTGAAATTTCCATTGCTTATTCTATCCATAACTTTGCTGTCATTCTAAAAAAAAAAGTGGAAAGAAGTCATAATAAGGCATGACCAAGTCTGTCCAAATTGTGACTGCCATAAGTCAAAGTTTTCAATCTGTTGAACAAACATGAACATGCATTCATCAAGTTAAATAATATGTAAGGATTTCACCTCACCCCATGTTTACAGAGGAAATCTGGGAAAGCTCAGAAACAAAACCTAGAGAGTTCAAGTCATGGATCTAAATGAATCACACAATATAACAGCACAGATGCTGCCAGTCAGCGCTTTTGCCTTGAAAAACAAACCATCTTACCTACAGTCGTTCCCAAAGCATCATGTTTATCCTCGGTGAAAACTCTCCTGGTGCTTGAGTCAAGTACACATGTTTGTATCTTGTCTCCATTGGACACTGAAGAGCACATATATACCGGACTGTCGTGCCACTTCTCCGTAGTCAAGGGAATGTTTGAGAAAGCGCGTTTTGCAATACCCTCTCTGAGTTTGGGAAGCTTCCTCTCCAACGACCCAGAAAGTTGCACAACTAACGAGCATGGAAGGCAGAGAAAAGCTGTTTGACTTGATGCTGCTTTCACTGAACATTCAGAGTCTTCTCACTTATGACTTAAACTGCTTCAGGGACTGAGATGAACTTAAATCTGTTCACACGTGAGTGACCTAATCATGGTCCAGCTGAGCCTCCACAAAGAAATAACATGTGTGAGATAGCGCAATAATCTCTTATATTTGAATGCTTTCCACATATTTACAGTAAATACTATAGTGTTTTTGAACCATACTATAGTATTATACTTACAACACATTGTTAATGAATGCTACATCACACTGTATTGAACTGATAAACTATAAGAAATACTGTAATACAGCTAGCTTAGTTTTTACTACAGTAACCTGTAGTGTGTTGTAGTATAACCCACATGAAAAAAACACACTATAGTAATTTATAGTAAACACTAGTGTTTTTGAACCATAGTAAAGTGCTTGAATTAATTTGTTGTGGTAATTCTTTAGTTGCTGTGGTAACACAACAACTATAATAATATAAACAAATGACTTTACCCACGTTTTCTACAACTATAAGGTATATTATACTACAATACACTACAGTTTACTGTAGTAAAAGCTAAAGTATACTACAGCATTTATTACAGTTTATCCGTTATTTCTACAGTTTGTTGTAGCATTCATTAAGAAAGTGTTGTAAATACTATAATATATGCAGTATAATACACTTTACTATAGTATGGTTAAAAATACTGTTATTTAATATAAATTACTATAGCATTTTTTCATGTAGGCTATAGTTGTATTGGGTAAACTAATTTGTTATATTACTATAGTTACTAAAGCAACTATGGAATAACCACAACAAAATAATTTAAGTACTTTATGGTTCAAAAACACTGTAGAATTTACTATAAATTACTATAGTATTTAATTTTCATGTATGCTATAGTTAGAAAATGTAGTATAATATTGGGTAAAGTCATTTGTTTATATTATTATAGTTGTTATGTTACCACAGCAACTATAGAATTACCACAACAATTTAATTCAAGCACTTTACTATAGTATGGTTCAAAAACACTATTGTAGATATAGAACCATAGGGTTCTTTACTCAACTCCAAAGAATCTTTATGCTAAAAAGGTTCTATAATGTCAAGAAAGAACCCTTTTGGCACAAAGGTTCTTTATATTATTCATTCATATATTACATTATTCTGCAACATTCTGTATTTGTAATTAAATTATTGTTTGTAATAACTTAATATCACATTTTAATCATGCTGATTTTGAGAGAAAAACTGAAATGGCACTCTTCGTGTGTTATTGATGAACATAAAATGATATAAATATATACATTTTCTAACCCCCATATCTTAAATTTTGTGATCATTTACATGCATTCATTTATGCATTTGAATACACCGCATAATGCAGTGAAAGAACGCACTCAAAATGCACACGCGCCACGTGCACTAGTATGACTTCATGTAACTTTACATTAGCCTAGATGCGTGCACTTTTTAGGCACTATTTGTTTAGTTTTTTAATATACTTGATACTGTTAAAAGGCACATCATTAAAATAAAAAAATACGATTTCACATAGCACACATAAACACGCGTGGAAAACGTAATTAGAACTAGCTACTAAATTAGTTAAAAATGCCTATCCATATACAGCTATGATTCGCGAACCCCAAACTGACTCAAATGATTCGCAAATCTGCTCCAAACTTACAAACTGACTCAAATGATTCGCGAACCCCAAACTGACTCAAAAGATTCGCGAACCAGCTCCGAACTCCCGAGATGACTCAAATGATTCAAGCTCCGAACTCCCAAACGGACTCAAATGATTCGCGAACCTGCTATGAACTCCCGAACTGACTCAAACGATTCGCGAACCCGCTACGAACTCCCGAACTGATTCAAATGATTCGCGAACCCGCTATGAACTCCTGAACTGACTCAAATGATTCGCGAACCCGCTACAAACTCCCGAGCTGACTGAAATGATCGCGATCCCCAAACTGACTCAAATGATTCGCGAACCTGCTCCAAACTTCCAAACTGACTCAAATGATTCGCGAACCGAACTCCCAAACTGACACAAATGATTCGTGAACCCGCTCCGAACTCCCGAACTGATTCAAATGATTCGCGATCCCCAAACTGACTCAAATGATTCACAAACCCGCTCTGAACTCCCAAACTGACTCAAATGATTTGCGATCCCCAAACTGACTCAAATGATTCGCGATCCCACTCCGAGCTCCCGAACTGATTTAAATGATTCACTCTCCGAACTCCCGAACTGACTCAAATGATTACAGTATTAGTTACTGTCAAATGGAACTGCGTTACAGTAACGTGTTACTGCCCAACACTGTTAACATACATGGAAAAATGATCCACAGTTTCAAAATGTGTGTATTCTACATGAGTGTGTGTAATGTGCATTATAGAAAAAAAATGTGTGTGTACATGTATATATTATATTTAAGGACCTCATTAATTAAACACAATTTGGAACTAATGTCCACATTTTTTTTTTGTGTTGTGTCATTAGTTGTGTCTTAATTTGATTAATAATTATTTCTTTTTTTTATTTTACTCTTTAATTTACTATTAATTTATTCTTCATTTTTGTCTATTCTATATTATTCCACCCTTGATATTACATATTCTTCTTGCTACTATTAACCTATTGTTGTTCAGTTATTTATTATGGTGTTATTCATATTATACATATAATTTTATGCTATTATAAATCTATTATATCACATACCGGTATGTTATTGTGCCTTTGTACTAGCTTTTCATATTATTCACTTTACTTTAAGTTGTACTACATAAACTTTTTAATATAAAATATCACTTTTACTATATTTCTACTGCGCACTGTATCAGTGCATATTTTCATTTTCACTGGATAAATAGCCTCATCAGTTACATGTGTTATTATTTGTTGTGGAGTTCATCTGTAGGCTATAGTGCTATCAAAATGTAAAGCAGACTACAAGTGTGTCACTTTTTGACTTGTATTTACTTGTTTTATTAAATTTTCTCAACGATAGTAAATTATTAGTGTTTAAAGATGTATTATTTAGGTTTTAAACCAGTATTTCAAAGGGAATGACCTGTGTTCTGACCTGAGACACAAGAAAGAGAGAGAAAAAAAAGAAAGAAAAATGTTGGGACTGAACACATAGAAAGCAATAAAACAACTACATATCATGTAATGTACATTCAAATTACATTACATGAATATGTCACAGTTATACTAAATTAGCAGATTTGTAAACCAAAAAAATAAACGAAATCAACAAGCAAGACAAATGTGAGCTTTCAATTAATAATTTTCCAAACCTGACTAAATAATTGGAGGCAATTTTTTTTAACTGCACGTAGAACACAAACCTCTGAAATCGGTTGATAAATGTGAACGTTATCGTGTTTTTATTCAGTAAAAACCGCAGCTCCCCCGTTTACTTTCATTTGTTTTAAGGCAGTCTTGCCCTCACTAACATGGCGGACGCGTTGACGTATCGCGGCAACGGCTCAAAGCGGCCAATGAGGCGTCTAGGTATTTATATGTCTATGTTAAAAAATAACCCAACTATAGAACCTTCCCATCTATGGGTTATTTATTTCAACCCAACTCATTTGCTCGAGCAGCTTCATTCACTGGTCCGATCCGATAAATGGTCTGTGCGGATTTTCTAGCTTAATTCTAATGATTTCGTCAAACTTTTTTTATTAGCTTTGAGTAATACTTGTCTGAAAAGTTTTGCAGGGTAATCTTTTAATGTATTAATGCTGGCGAACAAACAGGAATAGCATTCATTTATAATCGATCTGATTCTCTGGGGGAAACAAACGGACTAAAGGGAATTAAAACTTTTTTTAACTTATAAAAAATAATAATTAACGCATCAGACAAATTATTTAATGTTATAACAGTTATATACATCATAGGATTATATTAACAGTTAACTACCTTTCATAATCAGGCAGGCTGTCTCTGATGTCGCTGACTGGACCGTTAAAATTTGAACCGGGATGAAGCGGGAAACATTATTTAACCCAACAGTAGGGATATAACTAAAAAGAACCCAACGGCAAAAAAAAAAAAAAAAAAAAAAAATGACCCAATAAAGTTTAAGATAACCCAACACATTGACCCAATATGTGTAACACAACGGTTAGGTTAAAAACAACTATTTTTTACTGTGTGTGGCACTGTTCGCTGTGTTTAAAAACTAAACTCATTTAAGCTTTGTCTGTTTAAACATTTAAGAGCCAGAGGATGCGAGCTTGCGCGCGCAGTGAGAAGATTTGTGCATGCTCGCAAACCCGCGCCTCAGAACTCTTGCAAATATTAAGCTCTCTCTGAAGTATTGTGTTTAAATGGAAAAATTCACACACAAACTATGTCAAAATGCCCGTTTTGGTAAGTATCCTTTCTGTACCTAAAAGCTTGTGCTAGACCTGCCTTAAAAAAAAAAAAAAAAAAAAAAAAACGATAAATCACTGTTTATTGTTTGCATCTTTACTCTGTTGTATTTATTTGTGCTGTTGCTAGTTGGATAGAATATTCTTCTAATTTTTTTATTAGAAAGTATAGTACCCCTAGCGTACACACACACACACACGTAGGATGAATGAACAAATTAATAAGTGGAAAATAAAGTATGCTATAAAACAAAGCAAATTTTAAAAAGCAGCATTACGAAAACAGTGATGGAAAAAAAAACTTAGACAAACCATGTTCGGCATGTTATAAAAGCTTTTAAAGAAATCAAAATAGTGGAAAAATAAAAGCATTTGATTCAGGAGCAAAGATCAGGGATTTAGAGTTATGTGCAAGTATTTAAATTGTGTTATTAAAGCTCTTGAGTCTGTAGGCCTACCTTACAGACACGTTTATGGTAGAATAATTATAATAGTAGAAGAAAGTCAGAACAAACACAGTCGGATTCAAGCATCGTCCTGGATATTATTCGGGATTATCCAATGCAATATCCTCTATAGAAGGAAGCCATGCACATTCAAATATACTGTGAGGATTTGAGCTATTATTGTGCAGTGGCGGCTATTTTAATTTAAGAATAGATGTTCTTCACTAACCTTATAAAATAGGACAGACATTCACTTCTGCTGTTGTTCTTCAGTTCTTTCTACAGTAACTCCTTCCCAGAGGTTTATTTCTGTTCTGGTTCTTGAATGTCACATATTTCTTCTGTGTGTCAGAATGGCTTTTTATATTCATGATCTGGTCAATGGTCAGCAGCAGGGGATTCATCATCGGATCATGATGATTCGGAGGCTTGGGAAAGGAACCTCCCATTTCCTGTTGGAAGAACAGCTTCTCAAATATTCTTTCTTCTCACTCAAAAAAATGCTGGTTTGTTTAAACCCAATTTTAGGTCAAATATTTTTAACCCAACAGTTGGGTTAGTCTATATAATATTTAATATTTAATTATTTATTAATTATTTTTTTACTTGAAATAAAATTAAATGAAACATACATACCTTACAAATATAACCACAAAAATATATAAAAATATTACAAAAATGTATTGTATTTCAGCTAGTTGTCAGGGCAAAATTTCTCATTTTAATTTTGTGTTACTTGATGAAAAAAAAAAAAAACGACAAAAATAATAAAATGAATAAAACTTTAACTAAAATTAAAACCAAAATATTAAATTATTAAAAGTTAAATAAACTGATACTTTAACATTCTCATATTCTTCTTTATTTTCACACATATTATTATGCTGACATTAATTATTAAATGTATTAAATAAAATGTAATTAAATGAAAAATAAATCTCATAATAAAAAAATATATAATTTAATGCATTCAATAATGACATTTATTTTAATAATTATACTGGTAAAAATATGATGGAATGCAAAATTTTTAACTTTTCGTTTGAAACCCAAAAAAGCTAAGCTAAATGTGTTAAACATCTTATGGCCACAAGATGGCGAAGTCGTTTAATTGTGCATTATTATCTTTTCAAACACTTGGTTTTAGAAAGGCTTTATTTAATAAACACTGCATGGCATTATAATAGAAATTAAATAAATCAGATTAAAAACTAGATGACGGAAAAAAAAGTTATCACTGTGTTAAACAATGGAAAGGTTATGCACACAGTCTTTTTAATTAAAGAGTGTAGTCAGACAGACAGGATCCAGTAACACCAAACAGTAGCCAGGTTTCCATTCAAAGTTGCAAAATTAACTTGCGAGCAAATTTGGAAAATTAAAAAATAAAAATAAAAATAATAATAATAAATAATAATAAAAAAAAATCACACAGACTTTGCTCAGTCATTTCCAAGTGACCGTAATAACACTTCAGATACTGTGAAGTGAAGTCACATAACTTTCATGCTCCATGGAGGAATTTATTAGAAAAATGCATTTTCATCTACCATTATTCGCATTAAACCTTTTTCGCAAGCCAAATTCCACCTCAAGCGAGCATTAAAACTTTTTTGTGAATTAAGGCATTTTAATTCGAAATTCAGTGTTTCCATCACTCGATTCTGGGTGACGGAAACCTAGCTAATTACATCCAAGGCAATCCAAAAGGGTAATCCACAAAAACAGACTAAAGTCAGGGCATGCAATTTATAGCTTTGAAGCCAAGAATTTAGCATTGAAGCACAGAACTGGAGCTTGATTTATTTTGCTAAAACTATGTGATCTGTGACGTCTGAAGATTTGTTTTCGCACAAAACCACACGACTGCTTCGTATTCTGGTTCAAATAACGTGAATACAGGTTTTCATAGCACAAACTGATTTATCAAACTGTTCAGAAATGTCTGGTTTGTCTGGAACACAAAGACAGCTTTTTAAACATTTTGACCACAAGATGCATCTTGCTTGTAGATGTTACTACACTTAGAGTGAAGATAACCTGTGGCAAACATGTTTAATATTTACGATCAGAAATCCTGATGTGTGGGGGGAACCCAGAGGACAAACGCATGCATGCTCTGGAGATTGCGAAACAATATCCACTCAGAAAGCGAGATGATGGAAGATGGAAGCAGTCATAGTGCAGCACAAAGTGAAATTGATGTGGACAGCAGAGATGGAGGATCAGCTTGTTGATTTGTGGCAACAGCATGAATGTTTATACAACGTGTTGTGTATAAAATAATTTCCAAACACTATCATTGCAATTTGTTCCTGCATATCGTCCGCAAAACTTATTCTGAAGTTTTGTGAGATTCTGCAAGATTTCCTGTGTTCACAGTCGAGACTCTGGTTGAAAATCTGTTTCTGTGTGGTGTGCTGTCTTTTTCACATCATGGCACACCACACACTATAGGAGCAAAATGTAAAAAATATTTTGGTGTGTACCCAGCTCAAAGGACCCTCAGACTGTGAGAAAGAATATTCTGTGGTCTGGTGAACCTCAATTCCATGCATCGTGTTTGAAGGAAACAGGCTCTGCTCATCACCTGCAGAGTAGCATCCCAGAAGTAAAGTGTGCTGGTAGCTGTTTTTCAGCGGCAGAGACCAAGGGACTCGTCAGAGTAGAAGAAAAGCTCAGTTCACCAAAATATTGAGGTAGCCTTAATGAAAACCCAGTCCAGCAATCAGAACCTTAAACTTGGTAGAAAGCTCACCTTCCAACAGGACAATGACCTTAAGCACACAGCAAGAGTGGCTTATAAACAACTCTGTGAATGTCCTTGAGTGACCCAACACCATACTGGGCTTGAACCAGAGGCGGCGTTAGGGGTGGGCTAAGGGGGCTGTAGCCCCGAATGTTTTCAGTAAAGCCCCGAATGTTTTTATTACCACCATGCCATCAATGAGTTTTCATGCCCAATAAAGTAATTTATATTAGAATTTAAATAAATAAATAAATATCTCTCGATTCTCACGTCCACAGTGTCTGTAAATTTACCCAAGTAAGTTACGCGTTGTCATTCACACCCGACGAAAACTGCCCACTGATTCTAGTGCTTATGACTGACATGTAAACTGGCCAACCATCGATGAGCGTCTGTACGATCCAGCCAATGAAATTAGATCTTTTTGAGGCAGGCGGTTTGTTGGCGTGTATTATTTTAATAGATCAATTTATTTGAAAATTAAAATGGATATTTCAAAATTCATCTTCTTCAAAAAGTGTCTGATTTAACGTTACATTTTGAACATCTAACAGTTAACGGTTGCGCAGCACAGTCTTTAGGACACACACACACACCACTCAGAACTCCCGAACTGATTCAAATGATTTGCGATCCCCAAACTGACTCAAATGATTCGCGAACCCGCTACGAACTCCCGAACTGTTTCAAATGATTCACGATCCTTAAACTGACTCAAATGATTCGCGATCCCGCTACAAACTCACGAGCTGATTCAAATGATTTGCGATCCCCAAACTGACTCAAATGATTCGCGATCCCGCTCCAACTCCCAAACTGGAGTCAGATAACTCAAATTATTTGCGATCCCGCTATGAACTCCCGAACTGCTTCAAATGATTTGCCATCCCCAAACTGACTCAAATGATTCGCGATCCCGCTACGAACTCCCGAACTGATTCAAATGATTCGCGATCCTCAAATTGACTCAAATGATTCGCGATCCCGCTACGAACTCCCGAACTGACTCAAATGATTCGCGATCCTCAAATTGACTCAAATGATTCGCGATCCCGCTACGAACTCCCGAACTGATTCAAATGATTCGCGATCCCCAAATTGACTCAAATGATTCGCGATCCCGCTACGAACTCCCGAACTGATTCAAATGATTCGCGATCCTCAAATTGACTCAAATGATTCGCGATCCCGCTACGAACTCCCGAACTGACTCAAATGATTCGCGATCCCGCTACGAACTCCCGAACTGACTCAAATGATTCGCGATCCTCAAATTGACTCAAATGATTCGCGATCCCGCTACGAACTCCCGAACTGATTCAAATGATTCGCGATCCCGCTACGAACTCCCGAACTGATTCAAATGATTTGCGATCCCCAAACTGACTCAAGTGATTCGCGATCCCGCTACGAACTCCCGAACTGATTCAAATGATTCGCGATCCCCAAATTGACTCAAATGATTCGCGACCAGAGCATATGACAGTGTTGCTTGCAAGTTCATACACCTCTTTAACAATTTTTTTTTTCTGAACTCCGACTGGCGAATTCGAACATCATTAGCGCAGGTGTGAATAACAAACTTGCTGAATTGAAGTTATCATTAGCCGTACTTTAAAGTTTGGATGTGTGTCTCTAGTTCTGAAATCTTCTCTGTCAGCCTAACTATTTCTCTGCCTTTATCACATGTGAATACCTCATTGCTGACAAAGCTAGATAAAATATACATGTTGCAAGTGGTGGAAACAACAATAGCAGGAGAAGAAGCCATTCCTCATGCTGATGAATGTTTCAGAATTACAACTGTTTTTTAATGAACTTGTGAAAAATGGAGCTACAATCGCAAACCAATCACCAGCATACCAAACAGAACCGGCACTAATAATAACAGAAGCACAACAAAATTACTAAAACATATATATTTTTTAATGTTCTAAAATGTCAATTAATTTAAAATTCATTAAAATATTAATAAATTATTTTATATTTTATACTAAATTTTATGTGAATAAAAAATAACTGATGCACATTTTTTCAGACTTTTCTTAGAAATAAGAAATATATAGTTTATAGTTGTTTTTCTTAATACACAATTTTCATTTCACCATACATTCCACAAAAATAAAACTTTTTTTAATTTTTATTTTAGAGTTAATAAAATAAAATATTAATTAAGTAGCCTATAAATTGTTATAGATGCATACAGTATATCAAAGGTTAACTATTAACAACTAATAACATGGTGTTTCTAAAAAAGAAAATATTTAAAAATTATAAAAAAAATAGTTTGTTCTCTGTGCAGTGTTACTTTAGTATTTACATTTAGTATATAGAAGTATATATTATATTTATTCATATTTTGAATAAGCTTGAATTAATTTGGAGTTAATTTTTAGATTTTAGTTTATGTGATTTTGTGTAATGTAGAAACGTTCATCTGTGAAGACTATTTAGAAGTTTTTTTTTTATTTTTTTTACTATTTTTGTTTACACACACACACACACACACACACACACTTTTATTTAGATTTTATTGGCATTTCTATTCGTTTTTGTTGTATATTTAAATACAAAGTTTACAGTAACAACACTGCTGTTCATAATGACGTTTATTGGTCATTCATTCTGAAAATGTATTTAAAACTGCACTTTATAATTTTTTTCCCTTATTCTTCTTCTCAAAGGCATATTGAAAGCATCCTCAGTTCAGTTCTGAAAGTCCCATAATCCTGATGCATGTAAATGCAGTTGTGGAAATAACGCTCATGAATGCTGGTTTTAGTGTTATTCAGCTCTGACCTCTACAGTTTCATTTACGCAGGTGAGAGTTAAAGCCAATCCTCCGCTCCATTGTGTCTCTCAAATTCCCATCAATCGCTCCCGTGCAGATCCGGGCCTTTGGAAATACGCCAGAGTTTTCAAGGACCAGCGTCTCCATTGTGTGTCTGGGCCTCATGTGTACTGTTAGATAGCTTCTCTTGTTTCCCTAAGTGTTGGACTTTCTCTGAAAAATCTACTACCTTGAAGGCTCACCTTTCCATTCTTCTTGAAAGCTCATGGTCTGTTTTCTGGAGAAAAGAGCTTTAGAAGCTGTTAAACAGCAGAGGACAGAATAAAGGACTAGAGAAGGTCTCACCTGCTGCTTTCAACACTGTGTGTCTGGATGTTTTGGTTTAATCAGTATTTACAGTGAGTGGAGAACTATATCGAGAATTAATGAATGCTTTTTGGTTAGCTGATTGTTGTATGCAGCATTTAACGTGCAAAATAATTAAATACATGCATACATATTGTACATAAATGACATGTTTTTCCATCTGCTGCAGATAGAGTACTTATCATTAATTAAACCTTAAATTAAAACCATAAAAATTTTACTCCATAAAAAAGAATCTAATTACATTACTTATATTTTTAATGTATTACATTACATTTGCATAACTTTTTGGCACCTGCTGGGCTTTTTTTTTCCTTCTCTTTTTTTTTTTTTTTTTATAACAAAAAATCCAAAAGTTATATTTTTGGCAACTGTAAGGGCCCTTTCACAACACAATTGTGAAAAAAAAAGTGTGCTGGCAACCTCTCATTTTCATTTAATTTACCCTAAAAAAATACTAAAAAACTAAAAGTAATAATTTATATATATATATATATATATATATATATATATATATATATATATATATATATTGTTTTTTATTATTATAATTTTTTTAAGAATATCTAGTATTATAAAAAATAAGAATAAAAAAAAAAAAAACTAAATTTATTTAATAACTTATTCTATTAACAACGACACTAAAAGAACACAGGCAGATATATTCCTGAGAGTGATCAGTCAGATTTTAATGAACCGTTTAATAAAAATGTTTTATTTCTACCACTAGATGGCACAATTTAACTGATTTGTGTTTTCATTACAATTTTTAAAAACACGAGCTGATATTAGTATAGCATGGGCCTACTAGCACACTATAGCCTGCTACTCATTCTGTTTCTTCTAATATACATATAAGTAAATGCTAGAATGCTACTCCACATTTCTGAATTCCCATTTTAGAGTACGTACTGAATTCAATGTACTTCCCTGCCTTTCCTGGACATACTGCATCTGTCATCTTAGCATTGTCCTTTAATTGTCCTGTTGTTAAACAAGTAAATGAACCACGAGGAAACGCTCTATATGAGAGATGCTCTACATACAATTCTCTGCCATTTTCATCCTTTCAAATCAGCTCCCATGGCATCATGGGAAAGAGTCCACAGGTTGCACAGTTTAATTTCAACCTTTGATGACGCATTGTCGACTCTTTTTGATTAAACTATCACTAGTACAATCAAAATGCATTGCAAAGAGACCAGCAGAGCTCAGATGGAAACTAGCTTTACGAAAGAGTTTGCTTTAAATCTGAAAGGGACAGAAACATACTTTTTAGTACATGCATTTTATTTGACAGTTGTGTGGTTATCTCAACCGATTGTTGCGCATCACGTTCGGATCATTTACGTGTCGTTTGCGCTGACTGGGATCATTTGAGGTTGTGTACGTTTATTAAACAATGCTGTTGAGAAAAGCCAGTGTCAACAGACCTGTATGTGGAACTAGTCAGCTGGTATTTGTCCGACAAATCCGAGTGACACTCCGTCAAACTCCAGAAGGCAGGCTATCAGTTATCCATGAGCTCCAACAATGTGGCAAATAATGAATAAGCAGCGTTTGACAGAGCGGTTACAAGCACTGGATAAACGGAGTAAGACATGCATTGTACACAGTATCAGAGCTCTTTGATTATCGCATTATCCTGTTAATACTGCGGCCGTTTGGATTCGGTCAGCAGACATGATCTTTTAACTAAGCAAACATCAGACTCGAGCGCTTCATCCAAGTGCCGCCAAACCCTGGAGAGATAGGCCTACTGTACAGGCTTATCTGCTCAAACACGGCCTGTTTCAATATGTACACTGGACTCCTTCATCACGGACGGCTATTGATTGAGATTACGATAGCACAGCTCCGGGATTTTATCTGTTCCATTGGGACTATTGACTTAAGCTCTCAAACACCAAATCAGTCGTCAAGTGCCCCTCTTGTATTTTCGCAAGGCTTTTCTTTAATCTCTCGCACACACAGTCGCATCTCGCAGGGCTTTCGGATGATGTCCCATCCCTTGCATTGACTCATAATAAACACACAATAATAAACCTAATTTAATTTCTGGGTGTTGAATAGCTGGCGTGGTTTACGCGTAGGATTAGGACTGTGTGACATTAGGGCCTTGTTTTAGTTAACCCAGTTTCAATGCAAACACGAGCACTTCAACAGAAGTCCGGATCGCCATATATTGTTTGTCGATGTTCTGTCTGACTGCTCGCCGTTCCTGTAAGGAGGGGCCCGAATGAAGAACACTTCAATTAATGGGCTTTTTATATACAGAAAAGAAAACACGATTCGTCCTGAAACACATATAGCTACACGACAGCTTGATTTTATGGTTTGAAATCCATGGCATTTGCATGGGTTGAATGGGGATGAATGGTTCTTTGTGGAATCAAATATGGTTCTTCTATGGCACCTTTTAAGCACCTTTATTTTTAAGAGTATAACTGATCAAATTTAGGCTAAATTTTCTTAAAAGGAATGCAAGTTTCTTTGGATAAAAGTGTCTTGAGTAAACAAATAAGTATAGCACATGCAGATAAATGACAGGCATGGTTGCAACAAGACATTGTTACCACCACAGGAGCAACAGCAGAACACATTCATAGCTACAAGAATAAGCAAGTGTACATGTGTAAAAGCTTTTGCCCATGTGCTATCGCTGTAGGCCCACCATAAATTAGCTTTGGTTCCCTAAAAAAATAAGCTTTGTCAGATTATTATAATCTCCACAAATAAACTTGCTTATAAATGCAGTGGGTGTAAATGGACAATTATAAATGCTGTGAAGCTGAGAAAGCATGGTGTAGATGTGTTCACCTATTCATTTAATGTCCCCGACGATTCCTTTCAAGACAAGTAAAAGCTTTAAAAATATCACAAGGGGTATTGCTGCATGTTTTATAATAAAATATCTTATCAGGCACTGTTCAGGCATTTAAGATGAAACCTATTCAAAAAATCCATTGACTTGAAGACAATGGAACCAGAAGGGATAAAATCCATTTGTTTCTGGGATTTGGCCCATAAATACATCATTCCTACAAAACTCTATAGACAGTAGTGAGATGCCATATTTAATTTGACATATATGAAAACGTGGCTGTAAGGTCAATAGATATGCATGGGTAGTGATCATTCAGATGACCAATTATTGAAAAAACATATCCAATTTAAACAAACTAATAAATATATACATTCCGGTGGACACAAATGAAACTATCCTTCAAATTTTCAAAGCATCAGGAAAAAAGAGAGAAAGAACTACAATGCATATAAATGAAATAAATAATTTATCTTTATAAACAAATAAATTTGAAATGCATGCTTGCATACATCTCTAAAAAATCCATAAAAATAGGGTAAATGTACTTTACTGAAATGAAGGAATTTTCTGTATTGGTATTTTACAGGCGTTTTACCTCTATTTTTTTTTTTTTTTTTTTTTTTTTACTGCATTGTGTTGTTGTTTTTTTAAAAAAAAGTTTTAATATGTATTTATTTATATTTAACAGTGCACATACATAAAATATAATTTTCGTCATCTGTATTTTTGCCTCATTTTCCAGTAAAAATTTCTCAGCATCCTGAAATCAAGATAAACAACAAAATTGTGTATACTACTGCTTGTTTAAAACATTAAGTATAATTCTTATGCATAAGAACAAGTTCATTGGAAGAGACAACCAATGAACACATCATGATGCAATATTCATTTCTTAGGTAAATTATGGCTAAACTATTCCATTCTTCAAAGCCATTGTCATTTGTATCAAATACCTGACTAAGGGCCATTTGTTCAACTGTAGGCTGTGTGTGTTGCCAGTAATTTATCAGCATTGTGCAACGGCTTTGAACACGACTCGTCCAATCAGAATCGGCATCAGACCTGTGTTTTTATAATGCGGGACTACATGATATAATGCTACATGAATATAGAGGTCAGAGCCACTCATTAATGTGATCTTACCTGTCACAGACAGTGTAACAGCAGCATGACTAACACAACAGACAAACACAGTGTGTTACTCTTATTCACAGGAACATGTCGCACCCTCCCTCTGTACACACACACACTGTATGAACGCTGCGGATGTTGTATCTGTCTGTGTCTCTCACGCATTTTCAGATGCCAGAGTGCCTTCTTGGCTTTTGTCTGCTGTGTTTGAAGAGCATGCATGCTCCATTTGAGTTATGAAGCTAATATTGTGCTTATATTGTGTTTGACATGACTGCAGTTTTTGCTCTGTTTAACATGCCGAACTGTTGTTATTTTATCATGATCTCTTTTTAATTGCAGAGGTTGTGGTTATTTGCCATTGCTTGGTGTGGTTCGGTCACGCTCTACCAACAACAAATGAGTCACTCGCTCTGGGTCTCTGAGGTTTCTCTGGAAAGAGACACAGACAGTGTTTTCAGATGACAGAACTTCATTGTTTGAGAAGACTATAAAGTGTCGACAAGCTTTTCTGAAACCTTTGTATGGTGTTGTCAACAGGTCTGTGTTTTATCAGACAGATCTGGTTGAAGTACAGTCGAGTCATTTAATGTCACGGATGTTTAATATTAGATTCAAGTAGATTCATATGCACAGCAAAAATTTAAATTTTAAAATGCATAAATAAGAAAATTAAGCAAGTTATTTAAAATTATTAAATAATTTATAATTTTCCAATACATTTAAATATAAAGGTTGTAGGTTCGAATCCCGGGGAACACACGTTAGTAAAAATTGATAGCCTGAATGCAATGTAAGTCGCTTTGGATAAAAACGTCTGCTAAATGCATACATTTATTAATTTATATATATATATATATATATATATATTATATACACACACATTCACAGGGGCGGATCTGCCGGGGTGGGCAAGTGCCACCCTAAAAGAAACCCCGGCTGCCACCCCAGTTGGCATCAACGAATTAAAGGTTATGGCCAATTTGAAAATTTACAAGCGCGAATCTTTCGTGATGAGGCTCCGAACTCCCGAACTGATTCAAATGATTTGCGATCCCAAAACTGACTCAAATGATTCGCGAACCCGCTTTGAACTCCCGAACTGATTCAAATGATTCGCGAACCCGCTACGAACTCCCGAACTGACTCAAATGATTCGCGATCCCCAAACTGACTCAAATGATTCGCGACCCCGCTATGAACTCCCGAACTGATCCAAATGATTCGCGATCGCCAAACTGACTCAAATGATTCGCGATTCCGCTCCGAACTCCCAAACTGACTCAAATGATTCGCGATGCCCATAACTGATCCAAATGATTCGCGATCCCCATGACTGACTCAAATGATTCGCGATCCCGCTCCGAACTCTGACATATTCAGATATAGATGGAATTTAAAAAATAAATTAATAATTTTCGATTTTCAAGTAGCCTATTACACCTGTCAAACATAGTCTATTTTGCTGTCAATATTGTTGACGGTGTCCTTTATCAGTAGGCCTTATATTTATGCTCTACATGAAGTATATAGATATTGTTGTCATGAAGACAAGACCCTGGTCTGTCGGCGGCCTCCTTCTATTTCACCTACTACAGCAGCAGCAGCGCACGATTCTGATGTGTAAAGACCATAGACCGTATAAAAACACAGAAAACGCGAAGCAGCCGCCACGCAGCAGAACCTCCACGCTCACGACACGCAGCCAGTGTGTCACCGGCCTGAGACTCAGGAGGAAAAGTTGGGTAAATTTTATTATCTATCAATAAATTAAGCTTTAATGAAAGCACAGACTTTGAGATTTTAAATAACTAACGTTACAGTGGTGTAGTCTACTACGTGATAAGTTACCCACTTTTAAAAAGCGTGAGGATACGTAACAACTTCGTTTTGTGTCAGAACGAACTTTCACACTTTCATTCATAAATTCACCCAGTTTGTGTTTGAAAAGAGACTGGGATTGAATTGCGGAAATTGAACTTGCTGTATAAAGCAGAACAGCACGGAATTCGGCCATAGGCTATTTGAATGAATAAATCAAAAGTAGAGCACTTAATCAAATCTCGATATGGACTAGTGTCTGCCAGGGACGTGGGAACTATATTGTGAGAGGGGGGGCGGCGTTTCCATGGTGACGCGTCATTGCTTGTCACGTGACACACCGCAGCAGCAACAGCTCTGAATGAATGATGATCTGCTTTTATGTAATTTTTCCTTTTTATTCAGAATATTCACAAATGCTTTAGCCCAGAGGGGACACCATCTACTGTCTATGGGCACCATCCCAGTTGCTCCAAAAAAAAAAAAAAAAAACTTCCTCCATTCTCCTATCCGCGCTCGCGACCGCTCGCACCTCATGTTTGCGGCTGAATGTTCAAAATTGATGGATGAACATCTATGCCCGGGTAGAGTACATCAGCAATCCAGCGAAGAGAAAGGAAAACTAAAAGTAAAAAAAAAAAACTAAAAAAAAAAAACAGGCATAAAGTTGGCTTTACGTTGGACGAGTCTCAAATTTAGGGACCGTCTCTAAAGTTACATGCGATATTGTTATACACTTTTCTAACGTCAGTAGCATTTGAGGAGAATGATGTAATTGTTCATGTAGGTGTCAGCTATAATGCACAATTAAATTAAATGTTTGATATTTATTAAAATAACCTGTAAATCATATGTACATTATACAACTCTTTCACATGGGCTCAAACGCAAATTTGAAGCTCAAGAGCATTTGAGGAGAAAGACTTGCAGTCATAAAACTATTGTAATGTGTTCATTTAGGTGTCAGCTACAATGCACACTTTATACATTTTTAATATATATTAAAATAAAGTATAAATCATTTAGGTGAAAACAAGGCCGTTTATCACTTTCAGGCATTCCTGTGAAAGTTTTTTTTTTTTTAGGTTCCCTTAGGACAATTACCCATGGTTTTAACAATAACACCACAAATCATCATTCTTGTAGCCATGGTAACTGCAAATTAACCATGGTTTTGTTACTTCAAATAATAATTTACAAAGAAGTATTAAAGCTGCAGTAGGTAACTTTTGTAAAAATATATTTTTTACATATTTGTTAAACCTGTCATTATGTCCTGACAGTAGAATATGAGACAGATAATCTGTGAAAAAATCAAGCTCCTCTGGCTCCTCCCAGTGTCCTATTGCCATTTGCAGAAACTCCATCGCTCTCGGTAAAAAACAACCAATCAGAGCTGCGGTCCGTAACTTTGTTTGTGTTCAAAACGTAGAATAATTTATATAATAAGCGAGTACACCATGAATCCATTTTCCAAACCGTGTTTTTAGCTTGTCCTGAATCACTAGGGTGCACCTATAATAAGTGTTTATATTCTGACTATTTTAGATTGCTTCGGGGGTACCGCGGCGGAGTAACCCAGTACCTTTGTGATTCTTCATAGACATAAACAGAGAGAAGTAGTTCCGGCTACAATGTTCTTCCGCAAGACGCAAGCAGTTCTGTTTATTAACCGCTAGAGCATCAAAAGTTACCTACCGCAGCTTTAATACACTGTATGCATTAGTGAGTGTGGGGGTGCTTATGGGGTATGGTCACTTATTCCTTATATGAACTGTTTAAAAATGCAAGACATTGATTGAATGAGAATAAGTTTGTAAATGATAGCCTGTGTCCTTTTGTAGTGTGCACATATATTTATCATCAAACTGTGATAACTGACTAAATTCAGTATATATATATATATATATATATATATATATATATACACATGCATTTATACAATACAAAATATAATAAGAGATTTAGAAATACATGCATGCATACAATACTATTCAAAGTTTGGGGCCAGAAAGTTAATACTTTTATTCAGCAAGAATGCATTAAATTAAATCCCAAAAATCAAACCTTTAGTCTAATTTCTGAAGATCATGTGACACTGAAGACTGGAGGAATGATGCTGAAAATACAGCCGCACATCACAGAAATAAATATATTTTACAATATATTCACATTGAAAATAGCTATTTTAAATTGAAATAATATTACAATATTACCTTAGTGAGCAAAATAAACTTAATTCAAAGAAAGGTGTTCCAATTTCAACTTCCAAATTTTAAACAGTAGTGTACATACATAAAATATAACTTTCTTAATTTGTACTTCTGCCTCGTTTGAGTAAAAATATTTTCACATCCTTAAAACATGATAAGTATACACAGTACACACACATATAAACAACTTATATATATATATATATATATAAAACAAAAACTAATAATAACAAAAACAACAAAATTACGAAACTTTAAAATTAATGTGAAAAAAACTGAAGCAAAATATCAATAAAAACTAAAAAAAAATAACTGCTGAGAAAGTTTGTTTTAACATACATACTTCAAATGAGAAAAAACAATTTGAAAAGACAACCAGTGTGTAAATGATGATATAGAGTAACGCTCATTTTGGGCTAAACCCGGCCTTTAATAGCAGATGCAAACATGCTGACTGTAATTTTTTGGGAGGCAGTGATGCTTCACAGCTGAAGCTGCTTGATGATATCAGAAGTTTGAGTAAATTGAGCACTGAGGAGGTTCACTGTATAAGTGTGATGCTGGACTGCTGATATAAGCGTTCTGTCCTCTATTTAATTGCTTGAAAGGAGCACAGAGAGACCGCTGTGGCCCGGCTTTGACAATGAGAAAGGTCTCAGGAATATATCAGAGCTGGAGGTAAACGGAGATGCAGGTGCTCCGTTCTTCACTGTTATGATGTCCTCTGTGCTAAAAGAGCAGACCTGAACACACGCGGAGCTCCACACCTTATCTAGATGAGGACAGGGAACTACAATTTGCCACACGGCCTACAGTCAACAAACCCCACTGCTCTACATCTACAGACGGGACGGGGACGACTGTGACGAGACGCTGCTGAAGCACAAAAGTGGTGCAAATCTCTGCTGGGGGTGTCAGTGTGAGAAACTGCTTGATGTTATTGTAGCTGATAGCCTGACATGACCATCATATTGCAATATTCCAACAAGAATCAGGGTTATTATCTTTAACTAAAACCATAGAAAAACATTTCCTGGAACATTAATTGAAAGTGAATGTGAAAGTGAAGTGACATTCAGCCAAGTATGGTGACCCATACTCAGAATTTGTGCTCTGCATTTAACCCATCCGAAATGCACACACACAGAGCAGTGAACACACACACACACACACACTGTGAGCACACACCCGGAACAGTGGGCAGCCATTTATGCTGCGGCGCCCGGGGAGCAGGTGGTGGTTCGATGCCTTGCTCAAGGGCACCTAAATCATGGTATTGAAGGTGGAGAGAGAGCTGTTCATGCACTCCCCCCACCCACAATTCCGTCCGGCCCGAGACTAGAACCCACAACCCTTCGATTGGGAGTCCAACCCTCTAACCATTAGGCCACGACTTCTTGAAATATGACAAATGACGCAGTTAGATATTTATTCTGTGTAACATGAGAAACTGTATGAACGACCAATGATTCATCACTGAACGTAGATACTGTATCACTCTTTATTTCTCTGATATTGCTTTGATTTAATGAAAAATGAACTCAAAAGTTAACTGATGTAAAAGGCCTACAGTCTGAAGTTTGACCTTACTTGAATACTTTAAGTTAATACTGTTGAATAGATGCAGTGATCAAATCTTTTTGTTGCTAATGAATCATTGACTTTGAATGAATTTATTCCCTCCATCACGTGCAGGGTCTGGAAATGTCTAGAAACTCCTGATGTGAATGCAATCTAAAGCAGCAATCATGAGAATAGAAATAAAGAACAATATCTACTGATAGCCACAAATGCTGTGGATTATTACGTACAGCAGTGTTTCTCTCCCGCTAGATTGTGACCAGAAACGGTCACAGGTTTGTTCTGATGGGTCATGGACAGCAGGGAAAAATTAATGAATCATGCAAATTAACGACTAATTAAACATACCTTTTGTGTGTGTGTCTGTTGAGGTTAAAGGTTTTGTCTAGTCAAACTTGACAGCATTTTGGTGCAAATGTTTTATAATAAAATATATGTAAACAATATTGTTCTTTATGATTTGGGTTACAGTTTTAGTTGAAGATAACCATGAATTGGTTATCATGACGCTGTGTCATCCTTAAAAATAATATACAAAACTCTACAAGTTTATACTGACCGCAAAGTGTTTTATGCATAGAGTAATGTTTTGTTTTCCCCCTGAAGTACTGACAAACAGCAAAAGCAGAATAACATGCAAACAACAAGTATCAGGAGGACGAAACGATAAAGTGCCAAAAACGCAGTGCAGTTGCCACAATTAGAGAGATTTAATTCAACAGCAATCCTCAGACGTGGAAATCAACACATTGCATCAATGCTAATAATACAGACAGTAGTCTAATGATTTATTCAGGCTCTGTCCCCAGAGAATGGCATTTAATTTCTTAAAAATGTACCTTTTCTCCAAAGACACTGCATGGTTTTCTTGACTGTTTGACTCGTTGGGTCCAGGTGAGTTGAGTTAGTGTCAGGCAGGTGGTCGTCTGGAGCTGCTGCTGCTGCTGTGTTTGAGAGGCCATTTCATGCCTGGCTAGGCCTGCTTTGTGGCCCAATTCTCCTAATCTGGAAATAATTATTGTGGGATTACCCATCTGCACTTTCACAGAAATGGGCCAAGGGTGTAGTCACTGCTCTAGAGGGACAAAAAGACACAGAGAAATAGTGCACATGAGGTGTTTGCCAGGCATGCAAATAAGCATTAATGTCTCCATTTCCAATTTTCTAAGGAATAAACAATTGGGAATTTTTTTAATAAACTGCCAAAAGATGAAAACAATTGTTTGTTGTAAGCGTTTACAATCTTTTTTTAAAGTTTCAGTTTCATGGGTTTGATTAACTTAAAAGAACCAATTCAGAGTAATTCGTTTGTGAAACATGCTTTGATTCACTACAAAGAATCGACTCACTAGAGTAATTTGTTCGGGAATCGGACTACACTTCTTACGCTGCATCCATTTGATTCACTACAAAGAATCGACTCACTAGAGTAATTTGTTCGGGAATCGGACTACACTTCTTACGCTGCATCCATTTGATTCACTACAAAGAATCGACTCACTAGAGTAATTTGTTCGGGAATCGGACTACACTTCTTACGCTGCATCCATTTGATTCACTACAAAGAATCGACTCACTAGAGTAATTTGTTCTGGAATCTGACTACACTTCTCACGCTGCATCCATTTGATTCACAACAAAGAATCGACTCACTAGAGTCATTTGTTCGGGAATCGGACTACACTTCTTACGCTGCATCCATTTGATTCACTACAAAGAATCGACTCACTAGAGTAATTTGTTCGGGAATCGGACTACACTTCTCACGCTGCATCCATTTGATTCACTACAAAGAATCGACTCACTAGAGTAATTTGTTCGGGAATCGGACTACACTTCTCACGCTGCATCCATTTGATTCACTACAAAGAATCGACTCACTAGAGTAATTTGTTCTGGAATCTGACTACACTTCTCACGCTGCATCCATTTGATTCACAACAAAGAATCGACTCACTAGAGTCATTTGTTCGGGAATCGGACTACACTTCTCACGCTGCATCCAATTGATTCACTACAAAGAATCGACTCATAGAGTAATTTGTTCGGGAATCGGACTACACTTCTTACACTGCATCCATTTGATTCATTACAAAGAATCGACACACTAGAGTCATTCGTTCGGGAATCGGAATTCACAGCTGCACAAGTCTGATTCATTAAAAAGAGCCGACTCATACAATAGGGAACCGACTTATTGGTTTAGCAGCATCCATTCAATTCACTACAATGACTCATTACAATTATTCGTTCGGGAATCCTGTCACAGTAAAGGCAAATAATACAAATAAATATCCTTATTCAAACCGAGACCTTTACAAAATACTTCTAAATGAATAAAAAGGACGCTCATGTTTTAAATGACAGTTAAAAAATGGGACGCTTCTCAGCTCCCGTCTAAATGTTTACCTTCAGAAGTTTTCTGTTCCAGTATGAGTAACTTCACAAAAGCAGGGAAATGCCTGGCACACATTCAGAGGTTGAGTAGCAGGTGTGGCACATCAGCCAAACCCAAAGAACTGCACAAAGCAGGTATGAAAGCCAATCTCTCCTCTACAATGCCTGAGTGATGTTTGCGGCAGATACCAGACTAAAGAGAAACAAAAACATTGTGCTGCATTAAAGAGCTCAAATTATACATGGCTTCACCATGTCATTGTTCACATGACCACATTCAGCTCTCCTTCTTTGAGCCTTAGGAGTTTTTAGGTGCAGTAGCCAAAATGCCCACTCATATAAAATCATAAAAAAGTCTTACTGTTTGCTGTCAGATCCATTGCTTTTAACTGCCCCATCTTGAAATTCTTGGACCGGGACTGTTTGCTGACAAACACTCTTAAAAATAAAGGTTCTTTAACGGCATTGATGGTTCCATTAATCTATAATAAAGGTTCCAGAAAGGCAAAGCAGGCACATTTCATTCACAATGGCAATTCAAATTGCTTTACATAAATGAAAGTCAAATAATAATTGATAATAATAATAATCACAGCAATAAAAACAATGAAATTAAAAAACCTACTGTTAGTAATGTGCTCTTAACACAAACAAACATTCTCAAGCTTTGCTTAACCTCTTCCCCACTAAGTGGAAAATCCTCCCAAAATACCCAACAATACTTACTTTGACCATCATAAACCAAGCAAACACAACTCAAAGGTCCTACTGATTAACCAACAAAGCTGTCTTTCTTTACCCACATTCTTTTTACTTTCACAGCACTTACTTTAACCTTCTGTTTAGACTTTGAAAAGATTTAAAAACTGATTTAAAAAGAATTAAAACAGTTAAGAATAGTACATTATTATATGTATTAAATACAGTGCAATCAGTTCGTACATCGCACAGAGCTCAATCAGTAAATGCACAGCTAAACAGATGAGTTTAGATTAGTAAATAGCACACTACTGTTTTTTGTTAATGCATCTCTTTCTGACAGAGACAGATCTGGATTCAGTGGCAGCAGAGATCAATATATCTATGTAAATACAGAAGTGATCAGTGCTACATCCTTATTAACAATAGAGGAAATTAGTAAATCTAGAGTGTGTCCACGATTGTGTGTGCACATGCTGAATCAGGCCAAAAGTGTTTAAAACAGTCACAATTTTTTTGTAGTTTTGATTTCTGCATTATCTATGTGAATAAAATCCCCACCAATAGCAAATCCATCAAACTCTGAGGAAATCATGTGAACTGTAACAAAGGCTGGAGAGTATTTTGGAGGCCTGTAAATAATGATAAACAGAATGCGTGGAGCATCTTTCACCAAAATCCCTATACAGTATATTTAAAAGACAAGTGACGCTTGCTTGCATTGATAGAGCAACTACACCTTTCCGAAAAGGGTTTTGTAAAGAACGACTTCTCCACTGTGAAGAACCCTTTGCTAAATGGAAAGTTGCATGGATCTTAAAGGTTCTGCATGGAACAAAAGATGCATTAAAGAACCTTTATTTTAAAGAATGTAGATCCTTTCAGACACACACACACAAAAATGGTTCTTCAAAGTGGACAAATGCTCTTCAGATTATTAAAAAATTCTTTACACTACGAAGAAAATCGTTTTTTGTTCACTGAGGAACCAAAAATGGCATCACTGTGAAAACCCTCTTTTGAGCCTTTATTTTTTAAGTCTGGAAAGTTTAAAACCTGTTGAAAAACATTCATTTGATACCTTTATTTGTCCATGAATCAAGTGTACAGTCAAAATATTGCAGGATGGCCAAGTTTATTCAATAACAAATTTGATTCAAGCTTATTTCACAACTTTCGTCCATTAAATATTGACATTTTCGATGTTGCTTCAGTCACTTTTCATTTTTTATATTGCAATATAACGTTCAACACTGATGCTCAAATAAAGTTGAACGATTTGCCCCATTTGCAACAATCTGGCTTTTGCTGATCCAGACTGACTGGTCAAAAGAGCCTGCGAATAAAGCCAATTACTCCTGTGTACTCCATGTACGGTGACGCATTGTTCTTGCACAATGCGCTCTCGGGTCACAATGGAAATCACGGACGCTTTGTGCAGCTGAACAAAAGTGGCATCATTTGGTGACCCTTTTCAACTCTTGTTTGCAGGTGCCTTTTATGGCGGACTCTTTCAGGAAGGAAGATCCTCTCGCTTTTTATGCGAGTTAGGGGCATTGTTAGGGCCGTTTCCCAATGCTCATTGTTTCAATGGTTGTCAGAGAGAATCAAATGAAACTTCATTAACAAAGGCCGTAACTGCTTCGTCCGATGCGGCGGAGAGGCCCTCTCAATGTGAGGAATTGTATCCTTATCTGGGCCCTTCCAATGACGTGTTTGCACCTCGCCGTGCGACGCGTTCACCTCGTCCCGCAGCCGGCGGGGGACTCCTTTAAGCAGAGTGACCCTGCACCTCAGCAATATTGTGTTTTCCTGGCTCGTATTCAGCAGTCACGTAGTGTATTGAAAGATTTGCCTGCATCCTTTCTGGCAGAACTGCAAGGTCAAATAAAGCATCTTGAGCAATGCAGAGAGCTCCTCCTTTGTGCTGGCGTGACCTTTAAATCCTAGTTTGCTTCCACTGTCACAGACTGTGCATTGGGATGTGTGAAGATAATAGCAGGGTTGTGTCAATGGATGGGCCCCCTGTGTGGGCCCTTGGCCCTTGATGGGCTCTCAGAGGTTTGGACCTCTTATATCCTATTAAGTGTGCTAATAGTGAGCCTAACCATATAATTTGGAAAATACTACATTAAAGAAGCCCTACTTTTGTACTTTTTTACTTGGTATTTTTGTATTTTATTAATACAAAAAATCAACCATCCTGAAATCAAGATACTCTTACGTGAAAAGAAAAATTAAGATATTAAGTGAACTTTTGCTTAAAACAAGAAAATCTGCTAATGAGGTCAGAAAAATAATCTGGTTTTCCTTTAGAATTAAGTCTATTTTTCTGACCTCACTGGCCAACTTTTTCCTGTTTGAAGTTAAAACTATTTTAATATTGATACATTTTTAAAAAAAACCATTCAAATATATTTTGTTGCCTGAAATAAAATACAAATTAATGGAAATAAAATAAAATATAAAAACCTATTTCAGCTAGTTGCCAATCCAACATTTCTCATTTTAATACAGATTAACTTTATGTACTAAAATAACTAAAACAAACCATATGGACATATATATAAAAAAGACAAAAACTAAAAAACTTTAAGCTTAAAAAAAAAGTGATTCTAAAGTGATTCTAAGTATTAATAAAATCTATAACAGTTTCTCATTGATACTAAAATAACAGTGAGCCAGACTAAATATATATTGCATCATGTTGCTTTAACAAGTTAATTAGAAAGTTACTCAGAAAAACTGTCAATATGTTAATTTAACACATAAGATTTGCTCAATGCAAAGGCAAAGGCAAACACTTCCACTTTTGCGATGAATTTGGGAGGGAATCGATTTGTTCATTTGGAAAATGAATGGATCAAAGAAAAGGGACTGAAAAATAAGATAAAAAATTAAATATTACTGCAATAAAATCAAAGAGAGGCTGTCACAAAACAGGCCAGTGTCATTGTGGGTGTTTTGTGGGATTTGACGGATCCTGACGTAAGCGGTAACCGGAGCAAGATGAAGTCTCAGGTTCCTCTGCCACCCGTTATTAACACTCAATGGAAAGAAAGGCCTTCCTTCAGGCTGCAAACACATCAGAGCGGATTCACTCTGAAACTTTGATGCACCTGCTCATTGTTACCTGACAGAAGCTTTGTGCTTAAATATAATACACTCTAAGATTGAAAATTAGTAGTGGTTTGGGGCAAAAATGGCCCCAAAAAAAATGCCCATCACAAACAATTACTATGCAATTAAAGTGAAACGGGAAAATAAGTAAAACATGTTGAATGCAGCATTCCATTTATATCTGCTCGCGTTTCATCGACTATGTCCTTTTATGCATTGTTTTTTTAGTGTAGAATATTATAACCAATCATACACATATTTGTTAAGCACATGAAATCAATGGTTAATCAGAGGCAATTAGAAACTTTTGAGTGATTTGTCTTAATTGACTTTATATAGGCTATTTACTATTATTAAATTCATCTTATAAAATGACACAATTGTTGTGTAAATACATGTATGTAAGAGTCAGTGTTAGTGTAAATGAACAGCTTCAGTGCCACCTCTGCATTTAAAGATAGTTTTTGTTGATGTTGATCATGTTTTATCGGTAACAGAGCCATTACCAATAAAGAGAGCCGTTCTTAATAATTGATTAAAAACCAAAGTCACTATTTGCTGCCTTTTTTAATTTCATTGGGGTTTAGTTGAGAGTTTAGTTGGGGTTTAGTCTGATTTGTCTTTTCTGTGCACTAATGCGGAGTGGATGGCCTACAGGGGGCAGCACACATCACAACAATTCTGTAGTAGCTGTTGATCAGTCATTGAGCTTGGTTTGTTTCTAGCACACTCTCTGTAAATGCATGCGAAGTTTGTCTGTGTTTGTGTGCGTGTATCAGGCGATCTCTGCGAGAGGATGCTTGTGATTTATCGGAGAAGGCTGTTTCAAAAGCCTGTCTCTTATTTCTATACTGAACAGCTTCACTGAGCTCAAATAAGTGACTTCTCTTACCTTTTCACAACGCACAAAAGCGTAATCCGCGGACTACTCCAACCACCAATGTAGACAGTGACCGAGACCACCAAAGTGTATGTCAGGTCCTTCTGAGCAAACACAATGACACATTGACTGTGGCTTCATGAAGTGAAAAGGGGGGGAAGAAGACAAGGATGTCCATAGTTATTCCCTGAAAGAAAAGCTCTGGCATCTGGGTGTTTAGAGCCCAAAATAAAGGCCACAAACAAAACCAAAAAAAAAAAAAGATGGGGTCGCTGCTTCGAACAAAGAGGGGAGTCAGCTGGTTATTGGGTTTGAACCTCGCATCTCATTCTGTCCTGCCAAACGCTTCAGCTTTAAGGACAATTCAGCAGAGATTTCTCCACAAAGAAGGCCTTTCGTATTGTTTCCACCGTTCCCACCAGAAGCACCATCACACAAGTGGCAGCAGCAGAAATCCTGGGCAAATGCTGATGTTTGATGAGCTCAGCAATCACAAATGAGATGCTTCTGTTGTGAGATTAAACAGAGGAAACAAAGTCATTATGAAAAGCCAAAACAGAAATTAGGAAAGTTAAAATTCCTAAATAAAATCCTATAAATCCTATAAAAATAAACTACTGTCCACTTTAACATAGTTAATTAAGCAATTAAATATAAAAACATATGAATGGATGTTTGTATATATGGTATGCACGTGTATACATATACACACACACACACACACACACACACACACACACACACACACACACACACACACACACACACACACACACACACACACAGAGTTAAGGTGAAAAGTTTACATCCTCCATTCAGAATCTGCAAACGTTTTATTATTTTTATTTTATCAAAATAAGAGAAATCATAAAAATATATAATACATACAAATATTTAATAACAAAATGCATGTTATTGTTTATTTAGTATTGACCTGAATAAAGTATTTCACATAAAAGATGTTTACATATAGTCCACAACAGAAAATTATAGTTTCATTTATAAAAATGACCCTTTTTGATTCTTAATACTGTGTTGTTAGCTGAATGATCCTCAGCTGTGTTTTTTTGTTTTGTTTAGTGATGGTTGTTCATGAGTCCCTCGCTTGTCCTGAACAGTTACATTTTCTGCTATTCTTCAGAAAAATCCACCAGGTCCCACAAATTATAGGATTTTTCAGCATTTTGGTGTTTTTGAACCCTTTCCAACAATGACTGGATGATTATGAGATGCATCTTTTCACACTGAGGACAAGTGAAGGACTCATATGCAACTGTTTCAGAAAGTTAAAATGCTCACCGATGCTCCAGAAGATAAAACCATGCATTAAGAGCCTGTGACTATAGTATGTGTGTGTGTGTGTGTGTGTGTGTGTGTGTGTATTCATTCATAATTTAAACATAGAGCCAACAATATGATAGAACACCTGGTTTGCTAAAACAAAAACTAAAGTTTACAATGCAGCCTTTTTTTATCATAACTTGCTTGACAAATTTAAATTTCATGAAATTTATCCATCAGGATTGGTTGGTGACTTTTTTTGTATTTCTTTAATAATAGTGCAATCTAAAGATAATCTTTAATAAAAGCTGGGCGTTGTTCAAACTCTGTCCTGTCAGTGTTAGAGACTGAGATCCGTCAGTATGGTTTACTCTTCACAGCAGCAGCACTTTTCCATCTAAACCTTTTCTCCTTCAGACAAAGCCCGTGTTTGTTTGTTTGTTGTGAAGCGATCTCTCGCCGGGTCATGCGAGTACAAACACTCATTTTGGGTGGGACGGCTGGGCTTCTCCAGTCCTCTGGGTCCACCAGTCGCCAGCGTCCCATTTGATGTGCTCCATACGACCTTCTTCCCTCATTATCTGCTCAGGATCGGACCAAACCCTCCCGCGCTACACGCAGATGACTGCGATAAGCTCTAATTCGACCCCTCCTCGCCTCGACCTGACATTCAGGGTCCAAACGCCCCTCTTTAGGGCCGCCACATTAACAAGAGGATAAAAGCTTTGTATATACACAGTTTAAATAAAGCATTATCTCTAATTGCTCCTCTGTAAGAAAAGAAAGCTACTGGAGGCATGCGATAGCGAGCCATTGAAGGGAAAAAAGACAATTTGCATCACCGCTGACCCTAAGTGCTTTATTTTGTCCCAGTGATAGTATCGAGTCTTTGATGTCCAAACCAGTTAGGAACATTCATGTTAATTGGCATGTTTGTGTGTCGTATTGATAGCGATTGTTGCTGCTTCCCAAAGGAACGGCGTATTGCTCGGAGCGAAGGTCTCAGTTATGTTTCATTATCTACTTTGTCTCAGATGTGGATTCCTGAGGAGACATAAAAATAGACACTAGTGAGACAATTGTTGACGCACGGTAAGAATACAGAGCTTGAAGATTTAGGGAATTTGATGAGAAATTTTTGAGTTCATTTGGCAAATCTGAGATTTTTTTTGTGTGATTATTTTTGATTATTTATTTTATTAATCCATTAATTCAATGCATTTGCATTTGACAGGATTTAAATTTAACATGCATGTATTTCCTGGGAATCGAACTCATGATAATCTCTGTATGATTCGACCATGCATGTTTTTTTTCAAGGAGGAAAGCTTCCTATTTCTTCTTCAAAATATAAAAATGTTCTTTCTCTTTTTCAGATGAAGTCACCAACCAATCCGGTTATTTTTCAACACTCCAGTAAGTAATGGCCATTTTCATCAACCAATCAATTGCTGATGGATAAATTCCAACTGGAATTGATTTAAATTTCAATTGCATCGCTTTTATAAGAAAAATGGTACACATATATACATTAAAGTACATTAAATATATATTATACCTTTATTTCATTACAGTTCAGTGTTACATTTTATTTTAGTGTTAACATTAATTTTTAATTTAAACAAATTTTTTATTGTAGTTTTATATGCATTTTATTTATTTTATTTCAATTTAATTACTGTAACCAAATAATAAGCTGGCAGACAATAGTTTGGACTCTCATCTTTCATAATAATAATAATTATTATATATATACACTCTAAAATATGAAAAGAATATGATATAAAATATAAAATATGTAAACATAAAATAATAATACAAGTACGTCCAAACTATTGACCACTATACTTTATATTTTAATAAAAATAAAAACACTTTTATCAAAAACATTGAGGAATATAACACTGATTTATCAAAGATATTCAGCAATATTCCTCTCTATTTCCTCCATCAAAGGCCCTTTGATTCTTTATACCACAAGTCTAATTTGCATCTCTTTTATTTAACCAATCGTTAGCTAATTGTTAGCTAAGCGCTGAGATGGATTTCAGTCTATCTAAATGAAATATTGTGAATAGTCTTCACGTTCATAGAGGTTATGAATTAACAGTCTTTATCTGATGACATGAACTGAGTGGACATGAATCACCATGATAACGTCTGCAATTAAAGAGCTGAGTTAAATCCTATATTTTCATTTCTGCTAACCTCGACCTTCCTCTTCTCACACTTCCTGAAAGGATGTCTGTCATTTTTAGGATAAAAATCTCTCCTAATTTATTCTAAAGCTCCAGAATATTCAGCCATCAGGACGTCTCAGTCCACGTGACTCTGTGCTGCTGCTGCTTTGTCCTTAAAATGTCGAGTCTCTGTGTGAATGAAGCGTAGTGTGGTTTTGATCGGCTCATAATGTGACCTAAAGGACTGTAAGTTAGAGTAACTGAACACACTCTCTAGTGTTCGTAAGAAATCAGAGCCACTCGTTTCTACTGAACACAGACACATCAAAGATGCATTCATATCCTGGATAAAATATTCAACTCACTTTCTTGGAAACACAATGATCCTCCAGGAAGTGACATCATTTTGGAAGGAAAACGGCAGCTTCATGATTTGTCACTCAAAAAAGTCCTGTTGAATAAAATTACAGAAATTTGTTTAATAATATCAGTTCAATAAATATTATACACACACACACACAAACACACACAGAAAAAAATATAATAAGGAATAATATTATTTTATAATGAATAATAAATGAAAAATATTAAATAATTATTTTTTTATATATTTATTTGTATTTCAATTTATAAATTATATATATATATATATATATATATATATATATATATATATATATATATATATATATATATATATATATATTAAATTAAAAATGTTAAATTAAAATGCACACACACACTAAATACACAATAAAATATAATGAATAGTACAATTAGTAAAATGTCTGTACTCTCTCTCTCTCTCTCTCTCTCTCTATGTATATATATATATAAAATAGCACAGTAAAAATAAAAACAATTAAATGGAACAAAAATTATAATTAAAATTTATAAAATGCATTAAAATATTTAATTAAATATATTAAAATAAAAATATGATAAAAAATATTTTATCATATTAATAATATAATACCTTTTAAAATAATTATATATATATATATATATATATATATATATATATATATATATATATATATATATATATATATATATATATATATATATATATATATATAATCTTACATATGCACCTTGACACATTATAATGCAATTATAAAGCAATCTGTATTTTATATAGTTAAATTACATACATTATCCTCTTGTAAAATGCAGTATCAGGTAACTTACAGCTAACCATTTTTTAGATTTCAATATTGAGTGTAATCAGGAGTCCATTGGTAGGTATTTTAAATGAAACAAGTCTCTTCTTGAGTTACTGTAGATGTAATGCAGATGAGCTAGTGAAGAGCTCTGCCTGATTAGCACAGAGGTGAAGGTTTTCTGAGGCCGAGGCTTGGTCTAAACACCTTATATTCCTCAGCGCTGTGAGATCACAACACTTAAAACAAAGGCAGAAATGCCAGCGGGTCTGGAGCATCTTCCTGTTCCTCCTTCAGAAGAAAGGATCGGGTCAGAGCTACAATTGAAAGATGCAAAATCATTAATGCAAATAAACTAATTCTTGGCCCTTTTTACTCAGGTCAGTGATTCATTATGAGTGAACAACAATAGGCTTCATAAATGATGATAAAAGAACAGAAGCCTCATTTTCAGAAAAACTTACAGGTGTCCTATAATACAGTTGAGCAGAAATGTGAGTGGAATTATAAGCAGCAACGAGTTACAATAAACCTGCAAAATATTATCCTTCAACATTCTTATAGTAAAAATAAACACATTTTAATATGTCTAGCTTTTTATTATTCATATTGTATTTTAATATATATGTTTCTATTTTTTATTATAAAATGTAATAAAATATTTATATAGAAATATGTATTAAAGTAAAATACGAATAATAAAACAAATTATAGTTGAAATATATTTGTTTTTATTATAATAATGCTTTTTATTATAAAATTGGTTTATATATATATATATATATATATATATATATATATATATATATATATATATATATATATATATATATATATATATATATATATATATATAACATGATATTAGATAAAAACATAACATGATCTAACTGATGATGGCATCTGCATATTGAAACATAACACTATTAAAGCAGCTCCTGTGACCAGAAATATGTTTTTTTTTTTGTCTGTTGATGCTGCACATAGAAAAAAGAAAATTAAGATTATACAAAAATGATTACCATTGCTCTCACTTACATATTATTTTATGCTGCTGTTGCCAGACATTTTTACAGAAATTAATGAATTCTTGATATTTCTCATAACCTTTGACTCCAATCAATATGTGTGTCACTGTAACGTCGTTATTTTCCATTTGATATGTGCTCAGAAAATCAATTATTAAAGAAAGCTAGTATTTTGCCACTAAACCCCCTTGGAACATACAATTTATGATTCATGGAATACATATAATGTAATTAAGAGCTTGGAAGTGAATGTATTTGCCTTCATTTGCATTGGTGTGTGTTTGCATACTTTACTACGATGTGCTGATAAATGAAAACTCTTGACTTCATGCCTTAAAGGATAGAAAACAGAAATCTCTGTGCACTGAGATCATCTCTATGCTGTATATAAGAATGGTATATAGAAAAAAAAATAGATTATTTATTTATGTGTCATGTTTTATTATATATATATATATATATATATATATATATATATATATATATATATATATATATATATATATATATATATATATATATATATATACATAACTTATAGCAAAATTTGGTAGTTCTGTATGTTGTTTCAGGGTTGGCGTCATCTGAGGTCCTCTAATCTTTTACATTTTAACACACTCTGTTAGCTTAGATAGTTTAGAAGTTTCATCTGGTCTCGTTGAGATATATAGTTGAGTATCATCAGAATAACAGTAACAACTATTCCCGTGTTTTCTACTAATATTAGCAAAGGGTAACATAACTGTAATCATAACATGTATATTGAAAATAGCAGAGGACCTAGGATAGACCTTTGTGGCACTGCATACTTCACTAGTGATAATTGAGATGACTCCCCGTTTAAATAAACAAAGTGGTAGCGATCAGACAAGTAGGATCTAAACCATCTTAAAGCCTGCCCATGAATACCCCGTTTAGTTTTGTAATCGATCTATGAGTATGTCATGATCTATAGTGTCGAACGCAGCACTAAGATCAAGTAAAATCAGGAATGAGAAAATGCAATAAAATTTTTTTAAAAAAATATGAAAATAAAAAAACTAAAGGCAAGATTTCTATTTTTTGTTTAACTCGACAAACTAAATAACTAAATAAAATAAATGAGAAACTCTTAAAAATGAAATAACACAACAAAACTACTAAAACATTAACTATATTTAGAACAATAAAAATAAAATAACTGAAACTAATAGTAAAAATACAAAAGTTTAGTTTAGTATCTTTGTTTTATTTACAGTTTCATTTTTATTTACATTTACTTCATACACATTTCAGTCTAAGCTGACAAACAAATTATTAAAACAAAAAATAATAAATAAAAACAATACAGACATATTAAAAAACTCAAAAACTAATAAAAATTACAACAAAATTTCTAAAACATTAACAAAATTTTTAATTAAAAGTATAAAAATAAAACAAGTCCAAAATAAAGGTGAAAACTATTATAGTATAGTTTATCAATATTAATAAAATATTCTTATTTTTTTCTTTGCATACATTTTTATCTATGCTTGCAGCGTCCAAATGATTGTGATGCACCCAGAAAACTGACCGGCGTATCAAAGCATTTTTTGCATCCAGTATCTTGACTGGACTCTGTTCAACCGGAAACCAGTTTATTTCCCGGATACTGAAGGTACTGACCATGACTAATGCCACATTTGAATAATACTAGTTCCTTATTCAACACTTCATGCCGTTTTATGCGGGTTTTATGCATGGATTGTAGACAGGAGAGTCTCAATTTACATTTCTGATGTGACATGCTGATCTAAAAGATTATTTAGAAATTAATTTCTGCTGTCACTCCTCGCTCTTTTGTGGTGTGATCAGCTCACCGCACAATGTCAGCCTGATGCTGGGAAATTCAACGCATCCATGTGGAGCATGATTGATAAAGGCGGTGGAGCATGATCAAAGCTGATAGCACTAATGCTAATGCTGTTTTAGTCTGTCGTGTTAACAGTTACAACACTCACACGAGGTGAAAAGACAATGAAAACAATATTATTTTACAGCATCGGTAACGAGATGTGAGGTAATGAGGAATTGTACTCACATAGTTTATATTATTTATATTGTTTATCAATTTTTTTTTATGCAGTAATTTGATTGCAGTAATATTTATATTACTTAGATTATTAATTTATATGATTTGTTTTTATTTACCCATTAACCCAGGGTTAATGTTTTCTTTTTAACCCAGGTTAAGGCCAGTTTTGGTTAAATTTTCACATTTAGCACTGATTCTGTGTTATTTCTTCAGTGCCAACAAGAGTAAATTACTAATCCTGGATAAAATATTAAGAAAAAGTATAAAATATACATCAACAAAGTCAAAAATAAAGTCAATTCAAGCACTGAAATGTTGAACAAAATGATAATAAATTTAATAAATAAAAATATAAATTATTTAAAATAAGAATTCTATAAATAAAAAAATAAAAATATATAAAAAAAGAATGTATGATATAAAATAATATTTAGTAATAGCTTATCGGTGGAGACTGTCAGTTTATATGTCAGAAATGTTCAGAAAAATCAATTAAAGACGTAATCAAACAGATGATGAACAGCAATTATTATATGATGCAATCAAACTTTGTTGATTCAGGGTTAGCATCATCTGAGGTCCTCTGAGGGTCAGCATCATCTCTTCTCAGGTGTTCTGGATCCAGACTGGAGCTTGTGTAAATCCCGTGGTAAAACATAGAAACAAATAGAGACATCATGAGCATAGCTGCTGTTCCAGCCAAGTAAATTAATTAGTTTAACCCAAGCTAAAGAATTAGAATGCACATTTGATCAGATATAATAGCAGTCCAAAATTATGAGATGCATTATTTGAATCCTTGGCCAAAGAGATTCTAGAATCTAGATTTAAACAGAGAGAGTGTGTCTGAACCCTGAACATTATCAGGAAGGCTTTTCCAGAGATTGGGAGCCAAATGTGAAAAAGCTCTACCTCCTTTAGTGGACTTTGCTATCCTAGGAACTACCAAAAGTCCAGCATTTTGTGACCTTTGGGTGCATGATGGTTTGTAGCGTGGTAGAAGGCTAGTTAGGTACACAGGAGCTAAACCATTTAGGGCCTTATAGGTAAGTAATGATAATTTGTAACTGATACGGATCTTAATAGGTAGCCAGTGCTGAGACTGTAAAATTGGGGTAATATAAACATATTTTCTTGACCTGGTAAGGACTCTAGCTGCTGCATTTTGGACTACCTGTAGCTTGTTTATTGACGAAGCAGGACAACCATCTAGAAGTGCATTACAATAGTCCAGTCTAGAGGTCATGAATGCATGAACTAGCTTTTCTGCATCAGAAACAGATAACATGTTTCGTAGCTTGGCAATGTTTCTAAGATGGAAGAATGCAGTTTTTGTAACTTGGGAAATATGATTTTCAAAAGACAAGTTGCTGTCTAATATAGCTCCCAGAGTTTTGACTGTAGAGGAAGAAGCAATGCATCCATCTAGTTGCAAATTTTAATCTACTAAATTCTGTGTACTGTTTTTTTGATCCAATAAGTAAAATCTCTGTCTTATGCGAATTCAATTGGAGAAATTTATTGGTCATCCAATCTTTTACATTTTTAACACACTCTGTTAGCTTAGATAATTTAGAAGTTTCATTTGGTCTATTTGAGATATATAGCTGTATCATCAGCATAACTGTGGAAACCCATCCCATATTTTCTAATAATATCACAAAGGGGCAATAATGTATATTGCAAATAGCAGAGGACCTAGGACAGATCCTTGTGGCACTTTATCAACAGTAACCAGTAGGTCTGATAGGAAATCTACTAATTATTTTAGGAATTCTGTATATGGCCCCGGTAGTCTATACACAGTAGCCAGAGCAAGAGATACAATAGATTTTTTCTTGTTAATGTGTTAAACCTGTATCCTGTTTTCTGGGTAACATTGAGAATATCACTATATATTGTTGCAACAAATCCGCCACGACCAGTCAGACGGGCTCATGCTTATAACAGTAGTTTGGTGGAGTAGACTCATTTAGACCAAAAAAATTATTTGTTTTTAGCCAGGTTTCAGTCAAGCAGAGTACATCAAAACTATTATATGTGATCATTTCATTAACAAGAACTGCTTTGGGTGTGAGTGATTTAATATTTATGAGCCCAAACTTTAAAAATAATTTTTGTTCATTTATTTAAAATTTTTCTGGTTTAATCATGATCAGATTTTTTCTAGATCCTGCATTAAATTTATATTTTGACCTCACTTTTCGAGTCTTAATAGATTGCACAGCGCACATATAAATAATATTAAACACAAGTAATTATATAAATAATAAAAGTAATGATTTAAAGAAATACATATAAAACAATAAATTGTTATATACAATTAAAATGATTATATAAATAAAAAAATAATACAAAAATATGAGTAAAAAAAATCTTTATAATAATTTATAACCCCTCTCACTTTGTATGCAGAGAGTAAATAGTGGCTGTTTGAGATGCAGAAACTCCGTTCAACTTTGAGACCTACTTCTGCATTTTGTCATGTCACATTATCATGGTTAGAAAGTGGTGTCTATAATGATTCCTTTTCACTCTCATCTCGCGAGAGATGTAATCCAAATGCGTCTGGCATTTTCAGATTACCACAGGCTCCCATTGAGTGGCAACATGACAAATCTGCTTATTTACAAAGGCGACTTGCTTCCAGGTGAGCTAGGAGTCGAAACCCAAAACCTTCACACCTTCTCTAGCTCGACGTAAGCTGGTTAGGAAAACTCGAGCGAGTGAGACAGACGGATGCCCCCAGATGCTTGAAACTTTATTTCCGCTTGTTGAAACTGATAGTGCATTAGGAAAATGCCAGCCTGAAGGGTCGCAGAGAGGAGACGAACTCCCACGGCCGCCAAGAAAGAGAAAGAACAGAGAAAAGGAGAAGCTCCTGTCAGTCTGGAGAGATTATTACCTTCCCTCCTCTTCCAAAACAAGCTAAAGCCGCTTTACGAGGCCTTCCCATCGGGCCCTGCGTCGCTCTCCGGATGAGATTGCAGCCCTGATTTTTCCCAAACAAGTTCATTAGGGGTTTTGTCGTGGCCTTGATGGGTTTCTGGTATCGACGCTTGTGTAGATTAAGTTTCTCTGCCGTATAAAGCTGTGATTGTTCCCTGAATGAGAGCTCAGGATGGGATCTGTTAGTAACAAACATGCGGGTTCTGGTGCAGTTGCAGCCTGAAAATGACATTAAGACATGAATTCAACAGTAATAGAGGACTGAGATGGTTGAGTGTATATTTTGAGAGGAATAAAATAAATTCTGTAATTTACATTTACTCCAAATGTGCATTCTATATTTTCTGCGGAACAAAAACAGTAATAAGAGAGCAGGTAATTAATTATAAATAACACACAATAAATAAAAATAAACCAAAATATGAAAAATACGAACAATAGTATAAACAAAATAAAATGATATATAACAAAAATATAAACCAATATTAGTATCAGCATATTTAATATATAAATGTAACATATTTTTATTAAATATATGTACATGCATGTGCCTAGCTAGAAAGTTTTAAAAAGTTTTCATTTTGAAGTAGTTTGAAAGTAAAAATAGTAAAAAAAATAAAAAAAATAAAGTTTGAATATATTTTCAAGGCGATACAGTCTATCAGAAAATCAGATATCAGATATGAAACGTTTCTAGCATGATTAGCATGTTACTAGCATGTTGTTAGCATGATTAGCATGTTTTGCTAGTATTTTGCTAGCACATATTAGCATGTTACTAGCAAGTTTCCAGTAACATGAGTAACATGTTACTAACATGTTGTTAGAATAATGAGCAAGTTACAAATATGTTGTTAACATGATTCTAGCAAGATTAGCATGTTACTAGCATGGTGTTGGCATATTGTTAACATGTTTAGCTAGTTACTAGCATGTTTTTAACATGATTAGCATTTTACTAACATTATTCCAGCATAATGAGTATGTTACTAGCATAGTATTATCATTTTGTTAGCATGATAAGCAAATTATTAGCATGTTTCTAACATGATTAACATGTTACTAACATGTTGTTGACATGATTAGCAAGTTACTAGCATGATGCTAGCATGTTTAACAAGTTGCTAGCATGTGTCTAGCATGATTACTAAATTACTAGCATTTTGTTAACATGTTTCTAGCATGATTAGCAAATTACTAGCATGATTCTTGCAAGATTAACATTTTACTAGCTCAATGCTAGCATTTTAATGAGTTGCTAGCATGTTTTTTTTTTTTTACATGATTATCAAGTAACTAGCATACTGTTTGCATGTTTCTAAACTAATCCAGCTAAAACCAGCCCATTCAGTAAAAATGAAAAGCACAAAAGTGTCCAAAACCACTTTAAAACCAGCTTGGGAGACTATTCAAATCGCTTAGGCTGGTTTTAGCTGTATTTTTTTTTTTTTTCCAGTAAGGAGTTTTTAAGCTTTGCTATAGCAGTAGACAGCTTAAATAAAGTCTTATTGTATAAAGGTTTTCATCCCCTCAAAGAAAGTCTATGGGATTTTAGGTGGTTTTAATAGTCTGGTTTAAGAAAACCAGAAGCCGGATCAGTTAGAAAAGATATAGCAACCCGAGACCAGTCTGAAGGTCTTATCCGAGTTTGGTGGTTCTAGCTTGAAAGCTCTAGGAGGAGCTTTCAAGCTAGAACCACCAAACTCGGATAAAATATAATATACATTTAAAAATTTGGTCTCAGAAGAAGAAGTTGTTTAAATGGGCTTTTTAAGCCAACTTAACAAATAATAAAGCAATAATTCTATAAATAAAATATTTATAAATAAATAAATAAAAACTGGTGGGCAACCTGGCGGAGTGTTGTTGGGGGGAGTTTCTGCAGACCAGGAGATATGGGCGATTATGACCTTGTCCAGAAGGATGGGTTCGGGGTTCTCCGACTTTTCTTCAGGTGCATAACATCTGGACAGAGTATCGGCCTTTACATTCTTAGCCCCAGGGCGGTAGGTGATGGTAAACTGGAAGCAGGTGAAGAATAGCACCCAGCGGGCTTGTCTTGGATTGAGTCCCTTGGCTGCTCTGAGGTATTCCAGATTCTTGTGGTCTGTGAGTACTTGAAAAGGATGTTTGGCTCCCTCCAGCCAATGTCTCCACTCCTCCAGGGCGAGCTTGATGGCAAGTAGCTCCCTATTACCAATGTCGTAATTGATTTCCGCCGGGTTGAGTTTCCTGGAGAAGAAGGCGCATTGATGGAGGCGGCTGGGTGTCCCCTGCTGCTGGGATAGGACCGCTCCCACTCCGGTGGTAGAGGCGTCCACTTCCACGATGAATGGTAGGTCAGGGTCTGGATGCACGAGGACTGGGGTGGTCATGAAGGCCTGCTTCAAAGTCTTGAAGGCTTCGGTGGCAGCAGGAGTCCATGACAGGGACTTGGGCTTCTGGCGAAGGAGGTTGGTAAGCGGACTGGTTATAGTACTAAAGTTCTGAATGAATCGTCTATAAAAGTTGGCGAAGCCAAGGAATCGCTGCAGTTCCTTTATGGGGCTAGGAATGGGCCAGTCCCTGACGGCGCTTACCTTCCCCTTGTTCATCCGGATGCCACTGCGGTTGATGGTATATCCAAGGAACTGCACTGAGGGTTGATGGAATGTACACTTCTCTGCTTTTAGGTAGAGTTGGTAGTCCCTCAGGCGTTGCAGGACCTCCGCAACGTGGCGTTGATGTTCTGCCTGGCTCCGGGAGTAAATCAAGATGTCATCGATGTAGACTAGGACGAAATGATGGAGGAAATCCCAGAGCACCTCGTGTATGAAATCCTGGAATACGGAGGGGGCGTTTACAAGTCCATACGGCATCACACAATATTCGTAGTGGCCAGTAGGGGTGATGAAGGCGGTCTTCCACTCGTCCCCCTCACGTATCCGGATGAGGTTATACGCGCTGTGGGGGTCCAACTTGGTAACACAGTGGCACCACGGAGATGTTCGAGGGCCGCTGGGACGAGGGGAAGAGGATAACGAAACTTCTGGGTTATCTTGTTGAGAGGTCTGTAATCGATACATGGCTGTAACCCTCCGTCCTTCTTGGCCACGAAGAAGAAGCTGGAAGCAGCAGGGGAGGTAGATGGGCGGATGTATCCTTGAGCCAGCGCCTCCCTGATGTAATCCTCCATGGCCTTCTCCTCGGGGACGGATAAGGGATAGATCCGTCCCTTTGGCACTGGTTCACCCGGCAGCAGATCTATGGCACAGTCCCATGGCCAGTGTGGAGGCAGCTTGGAGCCCCGCTTTGGGCAGAAGACATCGCCGAAGGGGGCATAGCACTTGGGTATGGAGATGGACTGGTTCTCGACAGGGCTTTCAACGGATGTGGAGTAAACTGGTAGTGGTTCAGGGGGACGTTCCACTGCAACAGGACAACCAGAGATACATGACAGGGTCTGCCCACTGCAATGCCTTGCCTTGTAACTGGGAGATTATAAAAGCTACCTTGGATCGGTCCATTGGATATGAGAGCGGTTGCATCTCCAGGACCAGTGAACACTGAAGGAGGAAACCGCTGCATTCCTCCGCCGAACCAGAGTAGGGCGCTGGCCGGGCCATGGGACTGGCGTGCACGGCAGGTGAAGGAGGGATGATGGGGTTAGCGGAAGTGCTCGCTGGTGGTGGTGATGCGAGTGCTGACATGAGTGTCCGACGGAGTGCGTCAAACAATTCCTGGAAGGGGTCCGTGAGGCTCATGCTTGTGTCTCTCGGGGGTGGTCCGGTCATCTGTTACGGATCACTCGGAGACAGAGGAGTAACAGATGAAGTAGATGTTTATTTAAAGACACAAGCAGATGGAGGTGAACACACACACACGCACCGTAGGGGCTTGGAGGAGTCTTCGGGAACAATCCTTAGAGAGAAGAAGAAGGAGGAGTAGTCTTCGGAGAAGATCCTTGGAGAGAAGGTAAAGAGGAGTTAGTCCATATAGTTAGCGCAGATGAATGATCTTGTCGCGAACGTGACCGGACAATGATTGGGTGCGTGTGTGTGGTTTATGTAGGGCTGTGGTGGATGACAGGTGATGCGGATCAGGTGGTGATGGTTAGAACTCAGGTGAGGGTGTGCGCCGTGATTGTGTGGAGGTGGAACCTGGCGTGTTTGAAACTATACATATATATATATATATATATATATATATATATATATATATATATAGCACAATAATTTAAAGAATAATTATGAACTTTTCCTTTAAGATGAAATGTACTTTTATGAATAGAACAGGTTTCCATTTCTCATACTGTGTGATATAATAACAACAATATTAATAATACATAAAAAAAAAGAAAACGATTCACCCCGGCTTTCAAATGGAAAATAACTGGATATAAGGTGTTTGTTCCCAGGCTTTGTGATTTGCAGAAACGCTCAGATTCTGATATGTATTCCATACAGAAGTCCATACAGAAATCCACGACTCGCATTATTCTCCACAGTTCCTTCCAGATTTGATTATGATAAAGTTCTATTAGTGTGTAGCGGTAAATAGAGAATCCATTTCACGTTCTATTGAGAGTGGAGAATTGAGAGTAAAAGTGAAAATGAAAACCCGAGCCAACATCAGGCGTCAAATTATTGAAGCACATAATCAGCCAATGGAAAGCTGGGAAACTGCGGCTCACCTTAACAGGGATTCCTCTACTAATAAGAGTCTGAATCCTGCCTTAATGACTCTCAGCCCGACCAAATCTCATTGCTTTAAGCTCAGGATAATTACTCTGAGAAACTGGGAACAAAACGGGGTTATCCTGAACATGCTTAATGTGGATTTATGCTTTTCATTTGCAGCTGTAAAGCCATGATCTGACTGCAGTGTGTTTAATGGTGTTAGTGTCACTATTATACACTAGAGAAGCACTAATGTTGATGAAATCCTCTTGCACTCATGGGCATTTACACATATTTTGGCTTTAAAAAAAAAGAATTAATTTAGAAATATGTTTGAAAAGACTATTTCTTTTTTTTTTAAAGGTCTCCTGAATATTGTTCTGCATGAGCATGCAATTTTTTTATAACGTTACAAAATCAAGTGCAAATGTAAATATCAAGTATATAGATAAATAAGTATTATTTTAATTTAGTTTAGTTATTTTTAGTTTAACTTTTATTTGTATATTTATATATTTTAAAATGTGTACGTGTGTGTGTGTGTGTATATATATATATATATATATATATATATATATATATATATATATATGATAAAAATATAAATTACATAACTAAATAAAAAAACAAAAATGTAACAATAATAAATAAAAAATGTACAAATTACATAAATAAAAATAAATTATATAAACAATAATATATAATGTAAATATAAATTATAGAAAATAGACATAAAATAAACACACAATAAGTGTGTGTGTGTGTATATGCATTAAATTTTTATTGTTAATTTTTTATATATTAATTGATATTATATGTATATTTGCTTATTTGAAAAAATTTAACTACATAAAATAATTAAATAAAAATAAATATATAAAAATAATAAATAATAATACGAATACTGAATTATATAAACAATACATATCCATATCAATTATAGAAAACATCTAAATAATAAAAAATAATATAAGCAATATTAAAAATAGCAAATAACAGTAAAATGAATTAATGTATAATGTATTTAACAAACAAATAAATAAATGGTTGTATAAAAAGCATATAAAATATCTAAAACAAATAATAATTGAATACAAAATACAAAATAAACAATATAAAATAATAAATAACAACAAGTGATCTATTCAGTATTATATCAAAGCATCTGTCCTGAATGGCTCCCTCACCTCTCAATGATTTGCACACATCTGTTTGTCTCTTTCTTAACTAGTTTCCAGCTCACATCCAGTAAAGCACACATGGGTGAGAGCTGTTTGGATTGTGATAAAGGATGTTGTTTATGCTTCTATAAGGCATCTCTCGTCCAGACCTTGATCTACGTGAGCTGCCGGCGCTGAAGAGATCAAACTCTCGACGCGGTCTGATCTGAGCTGATACCTCCATGCCTGTCAAACCACTGCACTTACACTTTCCTTCACTTAAAGCTGTCTGCATTTTTAGTTTAGAGCGCTTAAAGTGCTGCACGTGACATGTATGCAGCGTCAAAAACACATTTTGGGGCCTGACAGTCACGCAGAGATGAATAAACGCAGGATTCACACAGAAACAGTGTGTTAGTTTGAGTTGAGCACACAATGACTGATTGCTGCTAATGGGTGCGTGTCACTCAGACACAAGCATTTTGACATATTCTGCACAATTAAACACATTTTCCACCAACATTCGTTGTACTTTAATAAGCTATATCCAAACACTTTAATTTGGTGCTCGTTATTGTAACACAATAGATTCTTACTAAAAATGATGCTGTATTTAAAGTATCATTGCACCTGTTGACTGGAAGATTACATTTTACTTTATTATACATGATTTTATTTCAATTTTGCTTTATTTTATAAAATGTGTTGCACTGAAAGAAAAATATATTGTTGGTAAGTGGTTGCAAATTATTTATTTTAGCTACATAAATAAAGTGGAAAGTTAGCCAACTAAATTAGTTTTTAAATGTAGCTAAAATAAATGAATTGCAAACAATTACCTTAATTAATTCAGTGAATTATTTGTTTCAATGTGTATTTAAAATACAATTACATAAATAAAATGTTGACTATCATGGAGCTATTGACTAGAACCAGATTTAAAAATGTGCATTTAATTTTATTATTTTATTTTACATTTTGTTTTATTTTGCTTTTTTTGTGTGTTGAAAGTACAATTACTGAATTAAAATCATGGAGCTATTGACTGGAACAAGACTTGTGAAATGTGTTTTTTATTTTATTATTTTATTTTTATTATTATTATAAATTTTTGCTTTTATTTTATAAAATGTACTGTATTTTAAGTTTGATTACAGAAGTTACATTTAGATTTTCATTGAACAAGACGGTGAAATGTGTATATTAATGTATTTTTGTTTTATTTGACTACTTTTCACTTTATTTTATAAAATTATGCTGTATTTAAAGTACAATTACAGAATTATTATTATTTTTTTTTAATTGTATTGTCTTTTGTATTGTATTATTTTTTTAAATCTTATTATGTTCTTTTATTTTATGTCAATACTATACCATCAGTATGACATTGTGCTTTAAAGACTCTTCAAGGATCACAGCTGAAAGAAAGCTTAAAATATATATCAGACACCCCTATATCACCACCATGTTGTTCAAATGGGTTTCAAGAAACAGATGGGTTTGGTGCAAACAGGGATAAAAAGTACCCCATGTCCATGGTTGAATATACTGCTGGATCTTTAATATGTTGAGCCTGTTTTTCTGTTGGAGGTCCTGGACGTCTTGTTCGGACACGTGGTATCATGGCTTCTATTAAATACCAAAAGATGAAAAATCAAAACCTGACTGTCTCTGTTAGAAATCTTATAATGGACCATGTCTGGATCTTCCTTTAGGACAATGATCCAAAACAAACATCAAAACTAGAAAACTCAGAACTGGTATCTTGAGAAAAGGACGTTGCGATAATTGGGTGCCAATATCAGTGTCTTGTCTAATGTGAAATAGAGAAAAACATTTATTTCGTAATGAGATTTACCCCCCACTTTCCAATGTTTTACCTCAATGAAAAGTTTGAATTTAGCAGATTTTTGAAAAGAAAGATCAAAAGGATAAACAATGCAGATTTATATTCACAGCCACCTTTGCTCATATTTGCCAATATTAATGGGCGGCACTGTAAATGTGTGCGTATCCAAAATTTGCTCCTGTTTCTCTCCGTCCCGCGTCTGCCCACCTGATCTCTGCCCTCCTCTGGACGGGGCATGCAGAGGTGCCAATTAGATCCATTTGTGGCAGCATTTGTTGGCCGTCTGTGAGGAGCTGTGCGGGTCGATGGCCGTCCGGTCAGTGGCCGAGGTGAAGGACGGCACCAAATGGAGCACAGCAGGGAGAGTTCTTCACCTACACTGGTGTCAAACGCCCCCTTACTGCCAATAAAAGAAAGATGAGAGGCCAAAATCACCAACACTCCCTGATGAATAAACAATAAATTAGTGAGAGATCCAAAAACGTCCACCAGTGGATGCCAACCTAGTTTACAAACTACTTCACAATAACAGACTCTGCTTCACGAGAGAGAATAGAATGGGAAGATTTTTAGATTTATTGTTTTTTAATTAGCGACAGACTTTGAAGATGGAGACTGGAAAAGGAAATTAAAAATATGATTAGTTTTTATGCATTATAGTTTATGCACTTACAAGCACAAACAGCTTTAAACAAATCTGTGGCTGGATTTTAATGTGAGAGACCACAAGAGAAGGACTTTTTCACTGGAAGAAGTGTTATTATGGATTATGGACTCATATTTTAGCCAGAAGTGGTAGTTTTCAGTTCCTAAAACATTAACTGATGGACTGGAGTGCTGTGGATTATTGTGATGTTTTTATAAGACTCTCATTCTGACGGCACCCATTCACTGCAGAGCATCCATTGATGAGACACTGATGCAATGCTACATTTCTCCAAATCTGATGAAGAAACAAACTCATCTACATCTTGGATGGCCCGAGAGTAAGCACATTTTCATTTGTGGGTGAATTTTCTTTAAACAAACATCACACACACACACAAAAAAAACTTCATCAAGAATTCATCAAATCCACTACCTTATGATATTCATACTGTTGTTTTCCCTTCAAAATGATGTCACTTCCTGCAGGATGATGTCATTCAGGAACTGGCTTTTGTTTGTTAAATGGATCCTACAAAATACTAACAGGATAGAAAGTTATACTGAAGAACACAAAAACATTAAAAACTGTTGTCAATTTAAACAATTGATAATTGTAAGAAAACATGCACTCAAATTAGAGAAAGAAAGAAACAATTACATTCCTGTAATATTTCTGAATAATTTTTTTTTTTTTTATTATTATTGTGGAAGTACAGCAGCTGAATACATGACAACAATGAACATCCACTTTACTGTACAGTTCACTTCAATGTAATATTAAGACAAAACTAAGATGATTTACTGTACATCTTTAGAAACAGTGTATTTAGTGCAATGCATTGGAGTTCGACTGGACACACAACAACAATGAAAAGTGAAATGAAAAGTGTTTTATAATGTGTCTTCATAAAGTTAATAAATATTTATTTTGTTGTCCTAACTACTAAACATTTTATGATTAGTTAGATTTTATTATTTGCATTGCTCTCTCCCAGCAATTTTTGGGGTGAAGACTCACCAGCTGAACTAGTTTTCTTTGCTCTTTTCTTTAACCTCATTATTTTGAAGTTGTATTTGATTAATAAATTCACACTCATGAGTTCTTCATACAGAAGATCCGCAGTTTAGATCTTGTCCAATCAGAGATTCAGAAAACTAAAATGAGAATTTTATGCTAATTTATTCTTATACATCATTATCAGTTTTTTATTTATTTATTATTAATTTATTTTTTGAATCGTTGTTCAAATCTACTTTCCAGTCTATGAAACAGATTTTTTTTTTTTTTTATCGACGTCTTGGAAGCTCATTTTGCTTATGATCCATTTGGGAATCCTGAGGTTTAACTTTGTCTGCTTTCAAGATAAAGTTTCTATGGGGATTATTGTAACGGAGCTAGTGCTTAAAACATACATACATATATATTTTTAATTCATTTATGATGTATTCCCCCTTCGGCCGCTCTCCAGATAAGCAGCGCTGGGAAATATACATTGTTCAGTTCGATTCTTATGTGCATCTGTCAGAAAGCCCAGATACAATGATACCACTTCAAACAGGGCTTTGTGGAGGAACTAAAAAAATTTCCATCATTCGATTTCTTTTCTGTCCCTGACACAAATTTATCAGCTCAACTGTATCTCATTCGCCACAGCTAGAAATTGGTATTGGGAGGCGAAGAAAAAACTATTTCCAGCAGTCAGCAGCTGTAAGCCGTAGCATTATATCACCTCACTCTCTATCTCTGGTGTATTAGCACACACATTGTTCTGCTCTGCTCTTATCATTGTTAGTCCCTCTCTTTTTCTGTATCTCTGCCTGTTTTAAATAAGCTCACTCCTGCTCCAGATGCTCTGGTCATCACTTATTAATACACAGACGCTCAGAGGCAGCGCTGTGTATTCATCAGTCCGGTCTCAAATATTTAATCAGCTCATCTGGTAGCGGACTGACAGTTGTCTGTATTATCTTTTGATACAAACTGATATAATCCCCTTTTTGCTCTTTTTACACATGTCCACTTGCTGTAAGATGTAGAGATCAAGTAATATATATATTAAAAAGTAATCAATAATCTTTACACTACCACAATGAAAAATATAATAAGCAACATAAATATTTTAACAATATATTTTTATGCATTATATTAAATAACAATAAACAATAAAATAATTGTAACACTACCATGATTAAAAATACAATATACAACATAAATATTGTAACATAAAATATTTTTAATGTGTTACATTATTTTGGCCTGTTGCTAACTGTTTAATAGCTTAAAAAGCTTAATGGAAATCTACCAATAATGATAATAAATAATAACTAAATAATTGTTATACTACCACAATAACAAAATGTATATGCAAGATAAATAATTAAAAAATAAAACATGTTTTTTTCTTTCTTTTTTAATGCTTTATATTTTTATCTCTAACTATTCAATAGCTTAAAAATGTTTAAAGAATATTCAACCAATATATACAGTAATTTTTTTATTGTTACACTACCACAAGAAATATATAACAAATAATGTAACAATATATATATATATATATATATATATATATATATATATATATATATATATATATACATTACATTATTTTGTGCTATATCTAAACTCAAAATGCTTAAAGAATAATCAAAAACAAAATAACTTTAAAATATTTTTAACTGCAATTGACTATTTAACAGCTTAAAATGTTTAATGAATAACTATATAAAAAAGCTGAGTAATTTATGCCAAAAAGAGTTAAATGTTTTACCTGTAAAAACAATTATAAACACAAGTGTTTCCTTGTTTTCATGCCGATAATTAAAATGCCAAATATCGGCCGATATATCGGTAGACAATGGCTTTACAGATGAATAAAAAAATAAAACCCCAAAGAATAGCACCCAAATATGACATTGTGTCATAGTGAGACAACATTATCCCAGGAAAACAATATTTATCATACATAACTATAAAACTGTAAACTTCTGTATGTAACCAGTAACACTTGTTATTATGCTGTGGCGTTGTACAGCTCCCACTTTACATCCAATATTTTCTCACAGCCTATTGTTTATTTATTAAGCCTATGCTAAGCATGCAATTGTTTCATGTTCATTAGCACCGTGGAGTCTAGTCATTATCCTTTCATAACAATTATTCCTGCTTTTGTTCTCATCTCTCTCATTCAATGTGCAAACAAAAGCTATTCCATAGCATATGTCTGAGATTCATTTATGAATGAAAACTTGATAACGATCTCTTAATTTTCAAACCTGTCGCAATTAATATCCTGCCAATCATCAATCATCTGACCCGCGTTCATTTTTAAAGCCACATTTACAACCACTTATTGTTAAACACAGTTGACAGAAGGAAGGACCGCTTGGTTCTTGAATCGAGAGCTCGTTGAAGAGCAGGGATTTACACAATTCATTAACGCTGGTGATATTATATTAAATGGTTACTTACTCTAAAATAGCCCCGGGGGAGTGAGGCTTGTTGGGTGGTGAATAGATTAAAGTTTACATTGAAAGGAGAGATTGAATTGAGAGTAATCAATAGCATAATGGGGCAGCGGGAGCCAGCGCTTGCCTGCGCTCAAATGAAATTACCATATTTTTAATCTTAATTTTCCACTCTGTTCATCTGACAGTGTGGATGTGCAATCCAAAGAGATAATGAGAGAGTGGGATATTGACACACCGCCTCTCCAGAGTGCTTGTTTCAGTGATTAAATGCTGTGATCTGTGATTACTTTGTGTCGGGTGTCAGGGCAGGCGGCCAGGGGCTCAGGGAGCGTCGCGGTGAGCAGACGGCCCACGGCAGATGTAGCAGCGCGAGCCGCACAAGGAGCCAATGCACTTACCAGCATTTTAGAGCTGACACACTGCACAATAGGGAATACTGAAGCAATCTACATCCCAGTCAGCATGTATTCTACCTCTCTGCATCCTCTCCAATGCACTAAAGTTTGCACAAAGAGTATTAAAACACAAGTACTTGCCCCTTCTCCAGGTTCTTCAGGACACTTATCTGATCCAAAGGCCAATAGAAATATATACTTTAAAAACAATTAAAAACATAATTTGCATAAATTGGTTTTAATATTAAAATATATTATTTAAATGCATTATATGGCAAACAGCTTATAGCTAGCTATGCTGAATAGCTAAAAAGCTGAATAATATATACAAAAAATACTTTAAAAATGTTATGTTACCTGTACACTTGTTTTATGTTGAAGTTGTTTATGATGCTCTTCACAGACTCAACAAGTGGTGGCATTTCTCAAAAAAGTGCCTTTAAAAATATCGGTAAGTGATTATCAGTTCAAACAATTAAACAATACAGTTCAACAATGAAAAACTATTTGTTACATAAATGTTTTAACAGTAAATATAATTTCTTTAAATTCATTATACTGTCTAACAGGTTAAAATCCCTGATGAAGCTATAAAAGCTATAGCTATAAAAATCAGAGTAATTTATGCAAAAATAAATAAAAAATAAATAACTAAAAAACATTATTGTTACATTAGCAGCAAACTGCTGTTTTCTGTTGTAACCTTTGGCAGTGTGATGTTGTTTGAGCTGTTCTTCAGAGACCCAATAAGTGTCTATGAAACAATGGTAACCAATTATCGGTTAAAGAAATTGAAAGAATACAACACAATAACTATTGACCAATATAATACAACAATCATAATTTGCAACAAATATTTAAATAAAATATATTCTTAAATGCATTATACTGTAAACAGCTTATAGCTAGTTATTCTGAATAGCTAAAAAGCTGAATAATGTTTACAAAAAATACTTAATATGTTATGTTACCTGTAAACTTGTTTTCTGGTGAAGTTATGATGTTCTTCAGAGACTCAACAAATGGCGGCATTTCTCAAAAAAGTACCTTTAAGAATATCAGAAACTGATTATCAGTTAAAACAATTAAATGACACAGTTCAACAATGAAAAACTATTTGTTACATAAATGTTTTAACAATAAAATATATTCTTTAGATGCATTATACTTTCTAACAGCTTAAAATGCCAGATGGACTATAAAAGCTACAGCTATAAAAATTAATTTATGCTATATATATATATATATATATATATATATATATATATATATATATATATATATATATATATATATATATATATATATAGTTACATTACCTGCAAACAGCTGTTTTCTGTTGTAACCTACAGCAGTGTGATGTTGTTTGTACTGTTTTTCAGAGACCCACTAAGTGGCAGATTTTTTAAAAAGTGACTATAAAAACAGTGGTAACCGATTATCGGTTAAAGCAATTAAAATAATCCATAACCAATAGCTATGGAAATAATTAATGCAAACCATAATTTAAATATGTTAATTTACTTATAAATATTTGTTGAATTCTGTTGTTTCTGTGTATTTAAAGCATTACATTGTTTAACAGCTTAATTCTTAGGATAAGGAATAGCTATTGGCAAAAATGTAAAATATCGGTAACCAGTTATCGGTTATTTTTTGATCTTGTGTTCTATCTTTTTGTCTTCAAATAAAATCAAATGTCTGAAATGATAAGTGCCACAAAATATGCTGATATAGTACATATATATATATATATATATATATATATATATATATATATATATATATATACATTTTTTTTTTTTTTAAATAGACTCTACTGATAAATGAATTATTAAAAACCTAGAGTATAACAAAAACCTATAGCTGTAACATTCAGCAGTGTGATGTTGTTTGTTCTGTTCTTTAGAGAGTCACCAGTTCTTTGGAAACTCATTATAAAAATATTGGTAACTGATTTTTATTTCATTTTTTTGGTCATAAAATTAAATGAAATGTATAGTAATAGTCATTTCTTAATTATTGGCTCTACCGATAAGTTAATAAATATAAACCTTAAGAAAGCACCCAACAATGACAAATACATTCAGTATGTTCACAGGAACACATAAAATCATTATAATACATAGCACTTACCTGCTTTTAAAGATGAAAAGCTGCACAATAGGGAATACTGAAGCAATCTACATTCCAGACAGCATGTATCCTACCTCTCTGCTTCACAAAAGTTTGCACAAAGAGTATTATACAACTGCTTTCCCCTTTTCCACGTTCCTCATATTAGGGACGCTTATCTGATGCAAAGGCCAAAAGCAATGCTGATGCACAAGAACGAGAAACCTGCCGGATTCACAATGAAGTTAGTCGGGAGAAAATATAAAAATATACAAGTCAGCACAATGAATAAACATGACGAATAAATTCCCGGAGAGGTCGGCTGCATGTTAAGAGACATATGATAGAGGCTTAATCAAGCGTAATATTCATGATAAACTGAAATTTGTTTTGTGCCTCACAATGAGCAGGATTTGAAATGCAATCACAAGTCAGTTTGGATTTACAGAGCGGCCTATTCACTTTGGTATTGTGTGAGATTTGTGTGTGTATGCGGCGAGACAATTACTTTTCAAGACATTTTTTGTGCATTAACTTCTCTCAAATAAATCGCTTGATGGTGCAAATTTTGGTGAACAAGTATAGATGTTTTGTTCATCTGACAGCAGTCGTGTGAGCAAATCCCATGAGATTGACTGACGCCTGGCACTTTCCCTCATCCATAAAATGAGAGGTAACAGCGTATCTGACTTCTCCTGAAGCCTTTTACAGGCCCATTCTCTAAACCATTTGTCAAGTCAAATAAATAACACAAGTTTAAAACCTTCCAGCACAGTCTGCCAGTTACTCATCCAATTCGTCATGTTTTTGTGCTTCAATCTTCGACAAGAGTCAGAAAACGTCTCGTTTTGTTACACAACAGAGTTTTCTTATTAGTTACTCATTGGTATGAATTACATGTGCATCTTTTGGGCAGGTTAAACTCTATCGACAGAGTTTGTGGCATAATGACCACAGAAAATAATGTAGATTCGCCCTCTAGTTGTTTTTTTCTTTTAAAAAGCAACAATGTCACGGTAGAGAACATCTAATGGAAACATATGGATGAACAACATGTTCAGTATTGAAGTTGGATTTGAATGGAAAGTCACATGAATTCACTCAGAGGAAAATCTGAATATAAGTTGCTCTTTCACAGCTCAGGAGACTTAATGGACTTCTCAGAGTCTTTAAAGTAACTCTCAGGTGTTTCTCCTGAGTTTCATTAGAAAATTAATTACAACTTACACAAACAATGTTTCCAACACACACCATTTAGACAGGCACTAAATGACAGGCAATCAATAAATAAAACTGATTTATAAAATTATTTGTATATAATAAAAATAAATAAATAAATACAAAATGACAAATCTAAATTGTTTTCTGTGGTAATAGTTATAATGACAGAAATGTTGACAGAGCTGGATACATTTTAAATAAATAACAAATGTATAAAAAATAACATGAATACAATTATTCAAAGAATAAATAAATAGTAAATAAATAAATAAATAAAAATTCATTTTTTTTTGTGGTAATAATGCCACAAATGCTGTTGATAGAACTGGATTTAATTAAAATAAATAAATAAATAAATAAATAAAGGGAGAGAAGTATAAATTATCTACTGTGGTAAATGTTGACAAAGCTGGAGTGGATACATTTTAAATGAAAAATAAATAAATACATATTCAACATGCAAAAAAAGGGCAAAAAAAAAATTAAAACATAGATAGATAAACAAACAATCAAACAAACAATTTTCTGTGGTCATAATACCACAAATATTGCTGATAGAGCTGGATTTATTTAATAATAAATAAATACTGTTGAGCTGGCCAAAAATAAATAAATAAATAAATAAAGGGAGACCAGTCTAAATTATTTCCTGTGGTAATCAACATGAAACAAAAATTGTTTACTTTAAATAAATAAACAAAATGAATAAACAAATACATTGCTTAATTCTGTTGAGAGAGCTGAAAAATAAATAAATAAATAAATACTGTGAGATCTATCTAAATTATGCTCTATACTAAATTATTTTCTGAGGTTTTCCACATTATGCCACAAACAGGGCCGTCCTGAGCCGACGCGGGGCCCGTTGCAAGGTGACTGCACCATTCACACCCCCCTAAGGACAGCCTAAATATATTTGAGCTATACTCCTAGAATCCGTGTTTTCATTGTTATACAGTAGAGGGCGCTAGTACACATCTTCTGTACAGAATTTCCACAAAAGTGAAGTGAAGAAGAAAAAAGAAACACCTGTAACAGGATCTTCTGACATGAAACAGCATCAAAACTAACATTATGGAATAAAATGACAGATGAAGAGGTAATGATTACAGTCAAGCTTTGGGGTGTTGATCAACTCCATCTACGTTTTGATTTCCATTCTGAATCCAATTCATAGTCTTTTTTCAGCTTTTTGTTCAAAATGTTATTTCTTTATTTTTTATGAAACACATTAAAGTGTTTAAAAAAATAATGCATGAAGCTAGAATAATTATTTTTGTTTACAAGCAGATACTGTGTTCTTTCTTTGGATGTTTTGTATGTTCAGATATTCATATAACAAAATATATACACATTCAAACCTAAATGGGACATCGTATGATGTAAAGTTCACTTAAAGAAAACTTATGAGTATACTTTCAGTATAAAACTACTAAACTAGTAGTTTACTGAGACTATACTTCAGAGTGTACAAAGTATTTAATTAGTAAACTATCAGTAAACCTATAAGTTCACTTTCAGTATAATTACAGTACAAACTACAAACTTAGAGGTAAACTATTTGTGTAACTAGTTACTAGCTGTGTAAGTTTGCTACTGTTATACTTTAAGTATACTTAAGGAGTATTGAAACAGTACACTTAGAAGTATACTACTAGAACACTCATATTTGTATACTTGCTACATAAAGTATACTTTAAAATATGCTTGAACTTTACTTAAGTATACTACCTTTTCATAAGGGACAGCACATTTTCTCAGTCTTTGAAACCATCATCATCAGTATGCGTTCAGTTTGGCACACCAAGGATAAAGAATCTGCCGGAGGAAGAGCCGGAGCAGGAAGAGCATCGGCCAAACTTTTTCCTCTCTGAGCTGCTGGCTGTAAGCTGGAGGGAAAATAGGAAAGCAGTGGCATGTTTTCAGTTTAAATCCTCTGCATGCTCGATCACCTCGGCCTAAATGGCCTTTGATTCGCCAGCAGCGAGCACAAAGCTGAAAATGAAAAGACGGGACAATGGGCCGAGGCTCAACTCATCAGTAAATAAGGTTACCTCGGTCTTACAGCAGAGGTGAAGGCCGCTCGTCAGTGATGTCATCGCATTGTACGTGAGCGACGGGCCTTAACGAGAGCGGCTCGTTACAGATCCGAACCTCATTACAGAGAAAAGTGAATCTCTCTTGCAGGCACGTGCACAGGTAGGGCTCAACATGCCCTTTTTGCCCTTACACTCCGAAGTGCCCTTTTTTTGGTGGTGTTTTTTTTTTTTTTAATCAATGCTATTGGTCACCCTTTACGTCTGTCTGTCTGTTTTACCAAATGAAAGTTCTTAAAACGAGCTTGTGTAAATCTTATTCGATCCTCAAGCGGTCAGTAAGCTGATAACTCCGCCCCCTCTCATTGAATCAACTGAAGTTCCACAGCAGCCGCACAGTAGACAACAGCTGAGCTGAACAAAGTTTTGCGAAGGGTAAATAAATATCTTGTTGTTTGAATAAGTACTACTAAACACTGTCTATAAAGGTTCATATTTTATTTATTTGATGTCTGACTGACTCACTGACTGAGACATGTGGGACGTCGCCTGAGAGAGAGGGCTAGCATTTGCCATCTAGTCATAGCCAATACATAGCCAACACTTAAATAGCCTGTGCAGATAGTAGCATTTCATCTTTTATAAAATGCTAATTTGGCCAAATGCATTTTACCACAGGAAATACTGAGCGCTCCGTCTATATAGCTAAAAAAAACTAGTTTGTAACCTAGATGAAAATGTAATGTGATGCCCGCAGCGGCAGGCGCCATCGCCGTTTTAATGACGGACGGAAAAAAAAATCACATTTGCACACATTCGCTGGTCAAAAACGATATATTGATAAGTAATACAACAACATATAATTTGTTTTTACCATCGGAAAATCATAACAGGTGCGCCCCCGCGCTGTTTCGTACTGGAACTTACACAGCGACGAGAGATCCTCGTCACCTAGATAACATATTTCTAAGAAATTTCTTCTTTGATTTATGATTGCTGATACACTTAATTTATTAACATTTAGGCTAATCATGTTATGGTATACTGTCTGTATACTCTCTGTATAAAATGTTGTAAAACATGGTTTTACTACAGTAATGTAGTAGTAACTAAAAAAAAAAAAATTACAGAAGATCACTGAAATCTTTATATTTTATCATACAGAATGTAATTCGTGATTCATTCCAAGGCTTCATTTATTTGATCCAAAATACAGCAAAATCAGTAATATTGTGTAATATTTTTACAATTTTAAATAACTGTTTTCTATTTGAATATTTTAAAATGTAATTTATTTTTGTGATCAAAGCTGAATTTTCAGCATCATTACTCCAGTATACTCTTCAGTGTCACGTGATCCTTCAGAAATGCTTTTCACTGCAACTGTACTTTTCACACTATTTTTATTTATTTTTTCATTGCTGGCTTATTTTAGGGGAAAGTGTAGTGAATAAGAGACCTTCGAGAGACCAACATCACTGGTCCACCACAGTATCAAATTTTTGCCAGATACATGGCTCACAGAAGGTTGCTGTTGTATTAGGTTTAAAGAAGCCCTTAAAACCCTGTTTATCTATATTATCTAATATTATTATTATGGTTGTTATTAATCGTGAATAAATCTAAAGCTTTTGAGACTATTATTTTGTGTTATTGAATTTGTCATGAAGATGTGACCATTTCTTCCTTTTATGCAGGCTTACTAAATAATCTTGATATAAAAAGGGGGGGGGGGGGGTGCCCTTTTTCAGTTTCAGCACATGCCCCTAAAAAGGTCTGTGCACGGCCCTGCTCTCTTGCTCTCCACCGAATTGACTTCAAGGTCCGCATGTAGGGCTGGCAAAAAATTAAAATCGTGATTGTTCCAGAACATCTAACCGAATCTCACTTTTTTAATTTTTTTTCTTTTCTTCAAATGATTAATCGTGATTAATCGCATTCAAAATAAAAGTTTTGTTTACATACTTATATAAATATTTTCAAAATATATGCTATATGTGTGTGTTTATTTATAAATAATATATATTCAAAACACACACAAACACATTATGTAAACAAAAACAAAACATTACATTTCAAATTAATCAATAAAATTGGGAAAAATCACACAACTCTACAGCCGCATGTAACCAGGCCTCGAGCCCAGATATTCAGGGGCTTGTTTGGGCCCTTTCCCCCGTGGGTTTGGGTCTGTGTGTGTTAAGGGGGTGACTTTCTCATCATTTCTCCTAATGCAGGGACCCACAGGGTCGATGGCAGGCCCACAATGCGGCCGTTGTATGGTTTCTGTCAGTAAGGCTTCCTGTTCATTAGGCATCTTTTCACCTCGCCACAATGAGCCGACTCAGCTGCAATACTGCGTTGACGCCCAGCCCCTCAATGCCTCGTCAAAGCCTCTAAATGGTGTTTATGCATGCCATTGTTGTGCTTTGTGTAGCCGGTCTTAATGCGTGGCGATTCGTCGCTACATTATCCCAGCCTGTGCAGATTCAGACCCCTGGCTTTTCAGGACCCTAAACAGGCCACATACAAAGTGCACAATGCTCTAGAAATGGACCTGTCTGCTGTAAATGAATCGTTTTCAGTTGGAAGTTTTTGCCTTTATGATGCAACATAATTAAAAGTGCCATGAAATCAAAAGTTTTGGACTTTAGTGGCTTTGGAGTTTTAGGCTTAAGCTCATTTATATGCTAGTGTAAAAAAATTCATAGTAAAATAAAAATTACAATACAAGAATACGTTCTTACAAAATTATAAAATAAAACAACATAAAATAAATTAAATGAAATAAAATGTGTGACTTTTAGAGTTTTGTAGCTTTTTTATGTTTATTTTTTATTTTATTTCATGGTTTTGTTTTACATTATATATAAAGTCATAAAATAGAAATATATACATATTTTTTAATTGCAAGATAATAAAATAATTTTAAAAAGATAAAATTTAATAATATAAAAATAAAAGAAAAAAGAAAAATACAAAGTAAAAATACAAAGAAAACATATAATAAAATAAAATAAAATAAAAATTAAATTAAAATGATAGATATAGAATATTATACAAATTATAAAAAAACTTCAAGGAAAATGGACCAAAACATTTTTGGCATATTTTTTAAGATTTTATAAGATTTGCTTGAGCTAGAAAGAACTACTGAACATAAATAAAATGTGCAAAAGGATTTTGAAAAAAATACCCTTAGAAAGAGCTACCGCTACGAACTGCCGAACTGATTCAAATGATTCGTGATCACCAAACGGACTCAAATGATTCGCGAACCCGCTTTGAACTCCCGAACTGACTCAAATGATTCGTGATCACCAAACTTACTTAAATGATTCGCAAACCCGCTACGAACTCCCGAACTGATCTAAATGATTCGCGATCCCGGTCCGAACTGACTCAATTGATTCGCGAACCCGCTACGAACTCTCAAATTGATTCAAATGATCCGCGAAGCAGCTCCGAACTCCCGAACTGATTCAAATGATTTGCGATCCCCAAACTGACTCAAATGATTCGCGAACCCGCTACGAACTGCCGAACTGATTCAAATGATTTGCGATCCCCAAACTGACTCAAATGATTCGCGAACCCGCTACGAACTGCCGAACTGATTCATATGAATCGTGATCACCAAACTGACTCAAATTATTAGCGAACCCGCTTTGAACTCCCGAACTGATTCAAATGATTCGCGATCCCGCTCCGAACTCCCGAACTGACTCGAACCCGCTACGAACTCTCGAATTGATTCAAATGATCCGCGAAGCCGCTCCGAACTCCCGAACTGATTAAAATGATTTGTGATCCCCAAACTGACTCAAATGATTCACGATCACGCTCTGAACACCCAAACTGGTTCAAATGATTCACGCTCCATACTCCGAACTAGGAAGAATTAGGAAGCCTGCATTGTGAAGGGCGCTCTGAAAAGCGGCAGCGCAGGCAAAGCATTAAAACCTCAATTAAAACAGATGTCCAAATGAACTTACCAGTACGCTAAAAGCACGTTCTGGGCGTATGGAGAGGTGGCTGTACGCTCAAGAGCAATATTTGGAAGTGGCGGTACTGAGTACCGGTGCGTACCGGCCCACTTAAAGTACTGTGGTTTTATATGTACATAATAAATATACACAGTACACACATATATTATGTTAACAAATACTTTTATTTTGGAGGCGATTAATTATTTGACGGCACTAATATATACTAATATATCAATTTAAATTAGATATAGAATAATTAAAAAATAAATTTAAATTATATATATATAATTCCAAGAAAAAAACTTTTTGTTTTACCATTTTACATTTTTTAAATACGATTTTATTTTTTCTCAAAGGAAAAGCATGCATGCTGATATATTTAATTTGAATGAATTAATTAAATAATTAATTAACAAAAAATATATTAAATTCTATACATTTCCCATCAAACATCATTAGGAAAATTTTTAAATCTAAAGACAATAAGGAATTAACATTTTCTTTTCTCCAATGTAGTTTGAAGGCAAATGTTATTTTATTATGCATTTTATAAATAAATTAATAAAAACAATATAATTTCATATATACCATGAAAAACTTTTTTAAACATGCTGAAAAAGACATGAGGAATAAAACATTTAAATATTAAAATTGAAAAAAGAGAGAGAAAACATAGCATATAAAATAGTCCTAAAAAAGGCAAAAAAATATAAATAAATAAATAAAATCCAAATGCATTGCAGGGCTTCTGTAAATCTTTTCAAGACATACTTTAAACAAAAAAAATAATACTTCTAAATGAACAGACCAATACCGAACAAATCAATCCCTACAATGACGCCTGCTTTCAGGAGCAGCATCCTATGACACGGATCCTCATAAATGACTGGACAGATTGCAATGTCTTTGTAGGTTTTGAAACAAAGCCTTTGACAATGACTCTTTTTTCCTTCAGCTCCTAGAAGAACAGAGCAGATGAGTCGAGTCGAGAGCTGGAGACGTTTCTTCTGGTGGCTCCACTTGAAATGACATCCATTAAGTCATCTGCTGTTTCAGGTTTTCTTTAATGAACACTAGCGGTATGCTAACGCTGTCGAACTCTCTTCTCCTGTCTTTCTGGCCTTCGAGGACTTTGAAATCAAGTGTTTGCATGTATTGCCTCTGGCTGATATTTTCATTAAGTGCATTCTTATCAAATAATGAAACCAGGAATCAGGCTCTTCCCAAATGCCATTACCTCACCAATAAAAAGGTCTCTGGAGTAATATCGTGTTTTTCAGACGGGCTAATTTGAGGGTCGTTCGCTATGCCAGACTCGCCAGATTTCAAAAGGCAAAATCACATTTTATTATTAAAACAGGTAAATCTGTAGGTTGATATAAGTCTTATTTTTACGGCAAAATATGCATTTATTAAAGCAGTAAGTCATGAGAATAAAGCATTTATTAATTTATATATATATATATATACATATATATATATATATATATATATATATATATATATATATATATATATTAATATAAAAAGCAAAAAAGTATTTGTCGAAAAAGAAGAACTTTATCTGCTGAAGAGGTGATTATTTCTTTCTCTTTAGCCGTTTATAGACTTACATTAATATTCAGCCTCGCTCAGATAATCAGCACATGCTGTGTGATTTGTTTGCATTGATTAAGTGACAGATGCTGTCACCACCCTAAAGCATGGTTATTAATTATTTTCTTATTGATATCATAACTGAATCAACAATGATTTCAGCAAGTGAAAGGGATTCCTCATCAGACACAACACTTTGAGTTACAAAGCTTGCAATTTTAATCAGCAAAACACGGAGTAAAATCTTTAACACTTTAATCAATCTTTAATCTTTAGAGACAGCCCACTTTAAATCTTTTATTTATAAGAATAATTGATTGGACAGCGTTTGCAGGTTTTGTGTTGAAAGCACTTTGTTGGTTTGTGCATCTTCAGATATCCAGTGTGAGGATGAGCTGCATGCTTTCAGCAACAGTGTGTGTCAAAATCCTCATCCTCGCTTTATAATACAAAGAAAATCTTTTATTTGACAGGTTTACTGTCACTGTTTCCCTTCTGCCAGAATGCAAGTTACTAAATACATGAATATGAAACGATACAGAGGAGACCAGAAGTCTGCGTTCACTGCAAGTGAGTGATTAAATAAATATTTTTAAAAGATCTTAAATATATATATTTTTAAAAAAATCAACTTTTTATAATATATATGTATATACACACCTGTTCAACTGCTTGGTAACACAAATTGCTAATCAGCCAATCATATGGCAGCAGCTCAATGCATTTAGAGATCTAGATGTGGAGAAGACGACTTGCTGAAGTTCAGACTGAGCATCAGAATGAGGAAGAAGGGGATTTAAGTGACTTTGAGCGTGGAATGGTTGTTGGTATTTCACAAACTTCTGATCTACTGGGATTTTCACACACAACCATCTCCAGGGTTTACAGAGAATGGTCTGAAGAAGAGAAAATATCCAGTGAGCAGCAGATGTGTGAATGAAAATGTCTTGTTGATGTCAGAGGTCAGAGGAGAATGGGCAGACTGGTGAGAGATGATAGAAAGTCAACAGTAACTCAAATAAACAGTCGTTAAGGTATGAAGAAGAGCATCTCTGAACACACGACACATCAAACCCTGAAACAGATGAGCTACAGCAGCAGAAGAGCACACCGGGTGAAGCTCCTGTCAGATAAGAACAAGAAACAGAGGATACAATTCACACAGGGTCACCAAAGATTGGACTATAGAAGATTGGAAAAACGTTGCCTGGTCTGATGACTCTTGATTTCTGCCGCGACATTCAGATGTTAGAGTCAGAATTTGGAGTAAAGAACATGAACACATCGATCCATCTTGTACTTTCTCAACAGTTCAGGCTGCTGGTGGTGTAATGGTGGGGGGGATATTTTTTAGCACACTTTGGGCCCCTTAGTACCAACTGAGTATCGTTTAGGCACCACAGTCTACCTGAGTATTGTTTCTGACCACATCCCTTTATGACTACAGTGTCCCATCTTCTGATGAATACTTCCAGCAGGATAATGCACCATGTCACCAAGCTCAAATCATCTCAGACTGGTTTCTTGAACATGACAATGAGTTCACTTTACTCAGATGACCTCCACAGTCACCAGATCTCAATCTAATAGATCAGATTTGGGATGTGCTGGAACGGGAGATTCGCAGATCTGCAGCAACTGTGTGATGCTATCATGTCAGTATGGCCCAAAATCTCTGAGGAATGTTTCCAACACCTTGTTGGATCTATGCCACGAACAATGATGGCAGTTCTGAAGGCAAAAAGGGGGTCCAACCCAGTACTAGCAAGATCTACCTAATAAAGTGGCCAGTGAGTGTATATCATTATATATCAAGATTAATATATATATATATATATTCTCTGAAAAACTGATTTCCATCTCAAGTAATCTGATATTGTTTTAAGAATATTTACATATTTTATACTGAAAAGCAAGACAAAATACTGATTAAGAATTATTTTTGCACTATTGAACTGTACTGTATATCACAAGGCAGCTGTAAACGGTGTTAGTGCACGTCTGTGTTTTGCTCTCTCTGTCCTCCTGCTTCAGCTCATTGTCCTGCACTGGAACATCTGAAGAGCAGCCGCTGCTCCGTTGTTCCCTCACAAGGACTAGTGGTTCTCAGCGGCCGTGTTGAACAGTCGTCTGTGATAACGCCGAGAGCAGCGACCCTTGGTTGTGTCTTAAGAGGATTTGTTGTGTTCCTCGTGTCACAAGGTTATCGGTCCAGATAGCTTGCGCTGTGTACAGCCGACAGCTTCAAGTAATCGCACTGACCTCCAAACCGCAGGAGGCTGATATCACCGGCCGGAGCCAGAGATAGGGCTCCAGACCGCAAACCGAGCCGGTCGCGAGCCGCTGCAGCATCCGCTGCTTTGAATACCTGCATACATTTCAGCAGCAAACGTACACACAGCACAGGAGGTCAGCCGGCTACATTTACACAGCTTAAAGATCAACTGGGAATTAAAGCTCAAGGGTGCACCATAGAAGCCATTCCAAAATACATGCATGATATACAACCTTCAATATGGGATTTATGTGGAAAATTACCTGGTCAGCATGAATAATTCATCTTGAGAACATTAGGTTGACGCAATAAAAATATTTACATATTTACATTTCCACTAATAATTTTCATAAATATCTACAAAATAGCAAATACTATTTCAGTCCAAGGTTATTTCAGTTAACTAAAACTAAAACCATAAAAAACAATAACTATATAGAATAAAATAGAAAACTTTTAATGATGTACTAAATAACTGAATTAACAATGAATAAAAACTAGGCATATTAAAAAAAGAGCTATTTAAAAGGACAAAAACACAACTAAATCGTTAACTCAAAATAAAATGAAACCAAAAAATTAAAAAACTAAATATTAATGTTCTTGTTCAAAATATTAATAAAAGCTATAACAGTATTTTTATACTAAACTATGATTGTTTCACTATTTCTACTTTCTACAGTATTTCCTTGCCATTTCTTTTTGATTCATTGATAAATCTACAGTACTTAATTTCTCAGTTTACTTGCAATTTCTGAGTGAAAACAAAGTAAATCCTACATCAAATATTTTCACTGTGACCTTTGGAGACAAACTCCTAACAGAGAAAAACAAGATTCACTTACTTCTCAATTAAAAGTGTTGTCACATTAAAGAGAGAATATATGGGCTTTGGTTAAAACCAAGTGAGCCTGATGAGAAATGAAGTCGTCTAAAAGGTAGCAAACCTAATTTTGGTCCAAATTTACAGCAGTACTGTATGTATCCTTTGCACAGAAGGCAATCCCAGAATACACTGCGACATGCTCATTGTAAAATCCTCATCTAAGTGAGGAGACAAATGTTGATAAAACTCATTCAAGTAACTGAATTTGATTAAAAAAGCATGCAATATTTGTATGTTTATGTATTTTTATGCTTTTCGTGTGCTTTCAAGTTTTATAAAGTTTAATAGACACAAACTAAACATGCACGCCCAGGTATGCAAGTCGAGATTAGCATTAAAAAGTGAAGAAAACACATCAACAACAAAGATGCAGCCCAATAATGTCATATTTCTATTGAGGATAAGATCTACAGCAGATGAGATATTTTCATATCTGTGTTTTTTGTGCTTTCTCTGGGTCTCGCTCAGCTGCAGGGACGGCTTTAGCAATCTTTCAATCTTCCACCTAAGTTTTTTCCCTCTTTTTTTTGTGGCATTAATCATCGGGGCATAACCAATATGCAGGATTACCTATTCCTGGGTCTATTCTGTGGGCTGCTTATGGAAGCATTTTTGCTCAAGGCAGCCATGCAAATTATTACTTACTGCCCTGTAAGCTGATAACACAAATTAGATGCCTATTAAACCAGAACAATGTATATAGAATTAAACAGAGGAAATAAAGATGGAAAATGATACATGGATGCTTATGACGAGATGTTCAAGTAAAACATACTACGGTATATATTGATTTCTGTCATGGCTGAGGATGAAATAAATTAAATGGAAAAAAGCAGTAACAGTACAGTAACACTTACATAGATTATTACTGTTGACCAAAAAATGAATTAAACTATAAAAAAATGTATTACTTACAATAAAATAAATTTTAACTAAAATGAAATAAATAAAAAGAAACTTATTTTAATCAAGCTGACAATGCAAATTCTCGTTTTTTTTTTTTTAGTTTAAGAATTAACTAAAATCTAAAAGTTATTTACACAGACTAATAAAAACAAATAATAAAATGACAAAAATCATAATCAACAAAACTACCAAAACAATATAAAAATAACAAAATATTAACAAAACTATAATTTGACCTTGTGTTTTGCAATATTCTAGAAAACTCTGGGAAACTCTGACAACTGTGAGCCTTTATTTAAATTACATAATGTACAGTACATTTAAAATTTAAATTTCACAATGTAATTTGTAATCTTTTCAACCCATTTTCTTTTTCAACTACATATAAACACACTTTAGAGTTTTTAGGTCAAACTTTATCAAGCCAACAATAAAGTCTTGATTAACTTTTCTTTTCTGGTCAATATTTAATATGAATGTTTCATGCATGTGTTACATGTAAATACAAATGCATCATCTGAAGAGTGTTTAATATTACATGCATTGTATATTATAAGGCTCTAAAACCACTTTTCCTTCTCTGGACAAAAATACCATTGTAGAATTTAAAATAAAATATTTATTTCAATATTTATTATTATTATTATTATTATTATTATTATTATTATTATTATTATTATTATTATTATTATTATTATGCGTAATGTATGAGTAGTCGGAGTGTCCCCACCACTTTTTTGAAACATCTCACAGCACAATCATAAGTAATGCAGATGAAACATATCCAACTGAAATTCAATTCTGGTAAATAAAATGTGGTTTGGCAGTGAAATGGTTGTTATTTAATTATGATTAAAGTTGTTATTATGGTGGAACATTCCCTATCTTTTAATTCACACAAGCGTCCTTCAATTTATCGCTTAATGTTTATTGAAATATTTATATTTTAGTTTTACAAGAAAATGAAAGCCGTAAATCTAAGCAAGTTGTGTTCCAAATTTGAAGTTGATATTTTTAAAAAATGAGCTTTCAGTAAGATTTTGTTTGGGTGCAACTAGGAATCTCAACGCTAATGTTGCAACTCATAGTTACTTTTGTTGGTTACTTTAGAAATGTAACAGGTTACAGATTACAAGTTATTCCATTTAAAATGTAACAAATTTATAAAAATAATTTATAGCATACATAAGCGGCTTTGTGTTTGAGTCAGCACTTAACCACCGAACGACTCTTACACTTGGACAACGGTGATGAAACCTAAACACAAAGTCAAATTAAGAGGACAAACCCCCAGTCTTGTCCCATTGTCGCCGGTCACAGTCGCACGCCGCTTGGTCAAAGCGAATCCCGCTCTCCCTCCTTCTCCCGCCCATTCCTTCTGTCTCTTTATATTCATTAGATTCATTATGAGCCACAAAGGAGAGCCAACAAAACAGCTTGTGATTTTTAGTTGAATTCGTGCCCCTTTTTAGGCCAGCGGGGAAATTAAACTAGACATCTATCGCCGGAGGGCTCCGACACATCTGAAGCTTTCAGTAATGGTAATAGCCAAAGCGTATCCAGAATACACAAGAGCTGACCCAAACCAGATTGTTTCTGGGGGAAGAGGAGCAAGAGGGAACCGGTTTAAATGATTAGTTTGCTAATGAAGCAAAGACTAGATTGGGTGAGCATTCGACAGCTTTGATACAGTAACTCCTCTCATCTCTGGATGCTCACACGAACACAGACACCAACTCAATCCTTGTGTAAAAGAAGTGTGCTTAACTGTTTTCAATGTGCACTTGTAGTGTACTTCAAATCTTAAAAGCCTATTTCTAAAAACTTGACTGTGATATTGATCTATTGATCAAATAAAAGACCATTTAAGTGTATTTAAAGAGAGTACACTACTCATGCAGGTATTTGAAATCACCAAAAACAAACAAGAGCAAAAGACCACACCCCTCTGAAAGCCCCGCCTCCAAATTCATGAACACGCTATGCAACACAGACACCTTCCCCAAAAAGAGTAGACACATTAATTCACATGTTAATATCCACTTTAAACAGTATTTCTCAGAAATCGCTTACTGTCACTTTAACACATTTCAAAGTAAGAACACATTTAAATAGTGCACTTTGTGATAAGGACAAATTAAACGTTTAATTTAAAGTATAAATTGAATTATGGATTTATCAATGCTATAAAGAAATACACTTATTTTGTACAAAAACAACAAAATTACAAATATATATATATATATATATATATATATATATATATATATATATATATATATATATATATATATATATATATTAATTTATTAACAAAACTATACAAATAAACATTAATTGGAACAAAACAAGTTATAAAATTATATATATATATATATATATATATATATATATATATATATATATATAAAACAATTTTTCAGCTATAGTTGCCAAAGAAACATGTGAAGTATGTACAGTACATGTGATTATAATTTTAATTGTAGTTTCCTATATAAAAATGGTTACATATTTATTTTCACGTACTAAATTACAACTTAAATTGTCAATAGTTTAAAGTTTCAATAGAAATTACATTGGTATGTTTTTCTTAACCAAAAATGTTTATCAGTACATTTATTGGATCACTTTAACCATATTCAAAAGACAATAATGGTAATTATTAAATTGCATATAAAGGTGTTCTTAAGTCATTCTGTACTTAGCTAAGTTGTATTTTCAGCATCATTCCTCCAGTCTTCAGTGTCACATGATCTCCAGAAATTATTCTAATGTGCTGATTTGCTGCTTAAGAAACATTTCTGATTATTTTGAAAACCGTTGTGCTGCTTCATATTTCTGTGCAAACCGTTATACATTTTTTTTTCAGGATTGTTTGATGAATAGAAATTTCAAAAATAAAAGCACTTCTTTGAAGTACTATGAAACATCATAAATGCCTTTACTGTCACCTTTGATTATTTTAATGCATATTTGCTAAATAAAAGTATTAATTTCTTAAAAAAATAAATCAATTGTGTTTTCATTTGATTGTTATGCATTTAAAAAACCATTGCAACCTTAGATAACTGTTTGTTATAGCTACTTTTTAAAAGAGCAGCTTGAGTTTACTTAACTACTTTAAATGCTAAGTAGCTTGTCTTAAACTACAGTTTTAAGGTAGCTTCTGCGTCGCTGATGCTCCTCCAGCTTTCAGTAAGCTAAATCTTGACAAAATGAGACATGGCGACAAATTTCTCCCTAGCAGCAGCGGTGTAAAGAAAGGGGAAAATAGCAATCTGGCACACCTGTTAAACAAACGCACTTAAGGCAGAACAGTAATGCAGCAGGCAAATTCAGATTGGCTGTAAAATCTTCATTTAGACAACAGCTCCGGGGGGATGCTTATTACTTCAGATTTATAGAGCATTAGTTCTGCTCTGCAAATGCAGAACATGCTCCCACATCCCTTAAATATGAAGCGCTTTGATAAAGAGCTACTACTACTGTTTTTTTTTTCTCAGTTTAAAAAGTTTTATGAATTCATTAATTGAACTTATGGAGTGTGGAGGTGAATAATGTACTGATGAGGAGCTCCGTGCTGAATAACACAGGGGGTTACACGCAGGTAAAGCTCAAAGGAGTCATTATGTGATGATTGCTTCAGAATTACAGGCTGCATTCACAGTACAAATACATATATTTCCAAATCATTCAAGCACAAACCCTGCCCACAGCTAATTCAGCTGAGACTTTACTGGTCATGTCTATTACAGTACAGGGTTATTTTAGTTAGCTAATGCTAAAATTGGGGAAAACATTTATTTTACAGTAAATAAAATTAACAAAAAAAAAAAAACCCAACATGAAATTTTTTATTTCAGCTAGTTGCCAACGCAATATTTCTCAGTAATTTTTAACTTTGTGTACTTAAAAAACGAAAAACAAAAAATGAATTAAATTTAATTAATTGAAATAATTGCATTAATTTAAGTAACTACAAATGCATTTCTTTAAAAAACATAACCAATAAACAAATTACAAAAAGCACACAAGGAAATTACTAAAACATATGTAATGTGTTAATGTGTGTGCAAACTTACAGTAATGTACGTCTTTGAGGGAGAGAGAGTGGCAGAGATTATATACTTCCGTACATAATAAAACATTATTTTGTGGCAAAAACATAGAAGTGATCCATCGATTTTGTTATATTGTTTACTTTATTAATTTGCTTGGTCAGTGTCCTTGTGGGTTTTGGTTATTTTTCTCTGTTTTAGGCTGAAAGGATCTTTGAAAGAGCTCAAATCATTTGGCGAAGTGATATGGACATATAATGCGGTCAAGACCTGCCTGGAACTACGTTCACCGTGCGTTTCCCTGAAAATAATTGCACACCTCAGAATGTTCACCAGCCAATCATATTCAAGATCATTTAATAATGAGGACAAATAACCATATATATATTAGGGCTGCCCCCTGATAGTTGACTAATCATTAGTTGACCAGAAGAGGCTTGGTCAACCAAAATAGTATTAGTAAAAAAAAAAAAAAATTATCATAAAGAGGATCCACCGGAGAATTCACGCACTCGTGATGGACAGATTGATAACGACTAGTCTACAGTAATACAGTACATTAGACAGGACATCCAAACGCTCGCCTATCATTCATCGACCACCAATATGGCTTATCATCTGAAATATGTAAGTGTTAGCAATTTTACATGACAGTTTAATCTAATGTTAATCTAGAGAAATGTGTGCTATTGCAGTGTCTGTGCGGAGAGTATGGAGACACTGGTACTCTCTCTTGCTCTTAAAATACTGTCACTTTTGGTCATGCAGATAAGAGTAATACATCTTTCGAATCTGTAAAGACTCTACAATTATTTGCACACTCATAATAACAACAAAACGTGCTTTTGTAAAATAAAGAAAGCAAACAGGATGTGCTTTCTGCCGTTTGGTTTCTGTAAAATCATTATCGCACAGCCTCTCATGGCTCATTATGAATAAAAACCATGCTTAAAGACAAGAAATCAAAGTTTAGCCATGTTAAATTGTGATTATCTTGCATCTGCACACTAAACATCATTCGATCTGCTCAAACGTTTGGATTTTTCTCACTCGTTAATGCATTCCAGAGTTGTGCCCGAGCGCCGTCTCCCCATAATGATAAACAGTTTCCCTGAAATGCCCCTGAATCCGATTTCAAATGAAGGTGGGTGGGCAAAGCGATAGAAGAGCCATTTAGGATGAATGTGAAATGTCATTGTAAAAATACTCCTTAATGTACACTTTATTCCTGCATGAAGATAAATACTTTTGCTATGAATATATTGAGGGCTTCAGTCTCACGGCCCAACAGTGATGCATCCAATACCAGAGCCATTGTGCTCCATTGAAAGAAATCCTTCCCTGTGGCAACCGTTTTGCCGCTTTCAAGTAGATAAATGTTTTCTCTGCTGGATAAGAATGCATGGCCACAAAAAACTGCATTAAACTGTAATGTTTGTCAAGGAGTCTGATAAAAACTTCACAGTCGCCATTCTTTTTATAATGCGCTGACTAAAGTCAGAGATCTGATTGGTCCTGGGAGGCTTCTTACAAGTTTAGCAAGCCTCATTTCCAATCTCTGACAGCAATGTGTGTCACACCCCGATTGCTCGTGTTCAACACAAACCCCGGTCACTCTATTTATGGAAATCACTGTCTTCGGGGCAGGAAGAAATGTAAAAAGGTAAGATTGGCACTTTAACCTCGTTGGCCCCCTGAAAATATGTTTTAGTCTGATACATTATACTGCAAGGAATTATTTATCAAGAAGATAAAAGCGTGATATTTCCAAAAATAATGAGATGTTGGGGTGGCAGCTGGAAGGTTCTGGTCCAGTGATCAGCGACTATGAATCAGGGGAAATAGAGTAAATACAACAGGAATGGGACGGGCCATGCTGAGAATGTAAAAGAGTCAAGAATGCATTTCTTCCTCCCAAAAATCATCAAATGTGGCCCTCTGTAAACTCTTTTTGCATGCTAAATGGGACGCTATAAAGTCACTAATAGAAGGCTGGACTTGCAATGTTACAACACATTCAAACTGTTTAAGCCATAAAAATTTACCTTTGCTGTTAAAGTCACAAATGCTTCTTAAACTTTGCCAGCCATCTGAATCCATTGTAAAGGCTTATCCAATCAATTTCTGATGGAGAAATTAAAATGAGTTGAAATCAATATCATTTTTTTCTTGTTGAATATCGATTAAGATTTTTCGTTTTTTTGAAGCATATGAACTCTTTGCATATTTATGTGCAAATATACATATTGTAATATAAATGTACAGTGTAGGTGTTTATTTATAAAGACATTTAATGCAATTACCTTTAAAATCTGATTGCATTAACTTTTTTTTAAAAGAATACTAACATTCAAAAGTTGGGGGGTTTTAAAGGTATTATGAAAAAACAATTAAATAAGTATCTTCTGCTCATCAGGGGTGCATTTATATGATCAAAAATAAAGCAAAAATTTTAAATATCTGCCTTCTATGAGAATATATTGTGAAATGTAATTCATTTCAGTGATCAAAGCTGTATTTTTAGCATCATTACTCCATTCTTCAGTGTCACATGATCTTCAGAAATCATTCTAGTATGTTGATTTGTTACTTTTGTGATTATTATCATTGTATAAACAGTTGTGCTGCCCTATAGTTTTGTGGAAATTGTGATACAATTTAGTTTTAGGATCGTTTGAAATATAGAAAAATAAAAAAAAATAAAATAAAAAAAAAACAGCATTTATGTGAAACAGATTTATGTTGCAATATTATAAACATGTTTACTGTCATTTTTGATCAATTTAATGCATCCTTGATGAATAAAAGTATTTATATCTTTAAAAAAAATCTTTTGCAGGTTGCTAATTGAATGCAGTCAGCAACTACTAAGACTATTTCAGATTTCCCCCCCAAGTCAGTGCAGATCAGTGCAGGAAATGCCAAAACGTTCCACCTGAGACTGAATACAGAGTAAATAAAGGTATCTAGAAAACAACTGTGGAGCCTCAACTTTTACAAAAGGAAAGAAAATCCCTACACTCAGATGACAGTCATCCTGCTTCTACACGGGTGCGAACCTGCAACCTCCATGTCAGCAGCCTCGATTCTCACACATGCAGCTCAACATCTCATTGTGAGACTCTCTGTAAACTTCAGGCCTCGTTCTGATTTATTTCAACATCTCCTCGAGTCCTGTCACATCCGCAGGCCTGCCATTGTTGTGTCTGAAAGGGTCTTTTATTTTGCCTGAGAAATCTCCCGTCCCAGGGCTGGTGATTCTGGAGATCGTCATTAATCTCTGCGGCCGGCCCAAACACCCTGCTTTCTTTTTGCCTCACTTTCCTTTTTTTGTAGGGATTCATTTCTTTCTTTTTGATGGGAATTGAATTTGATACTGCATTGTTGGCTATATGGGTTTCTGACAAAGGCCTGCGATCCTTTCTGTGTGAGCACACAATCAGAGAGACCCAATTAAATAATTTGGTACAATACAGGAGAACAAAAGCCTACGAGAGTCTAAAGTGAGGGAGGCCTCTCTCTGCCATGTGCATTCTTACCTTTTTTTCCTTCTCTTGTTAATTAATTTGCTTGCGAACCACTGGGATGACGGGGAGGTTCGGATACAATAGACCGCAGAGTCGCTCATTTTAAGTGTTGCTGGAGTCGCTTTATATTCAGACGATGTGCTAAATCAACATTTTACAATAGGAATATTCTTTGTAATATCTCTGGAGTCCTGATAATGATTCCGGGGCAGGTTATGAGGGAATTTAAATGACATCGCTGTTTATTGCGTGTCAGGAAGTGTCTGTGACTTAGACCTTCAAGGCTGCAAGCTTCTCATTGTGTGTGTCCTGCATTAAAAGGTTTTTATGACACATAACAATTGAGGAATTGAATGAGGGCTTTCTCACTCGTATTATTCACAATTCTTGATTATCTACTTGGTTATGATTTCAATACAAATGCTTTGGGATGTCGAGGCATGTCCGATTTCTGATGTGATCTATCATCATTTACTCAGCCTAAAGAAGATGCTCTGAAGAATGTTGGTATTCAAGCGGTTTTAAGGTCACACTGACTTTTATAGTACAGATATAAAATACTACTGAAGTTGATGGGACTCGAAGAAGATATTTTAGTAACAAAATGGTTTTGAGTTCCATTGACTTCCATAGTATGGGCAACAAATACTATTGAAGTCAATGGGAACCTGAAAAGATGTTTGGAAGCATGTTGCAAACCAAATGGTTTTGGATCCCACTGACTTCAATAATATGGAGAACAAACAATATGGACGTCAACAGGACTCAAAAAGGAGATATTTTGAAGAATGTTGGAAACCAAATGGTTTTGGTTCCCACTGACTTCCATAGTATGGATAAAAAATATATATACAATGGAAGTCAATGGAACCCAAAAAGGAGGTATTTTGAAGAATGTTGGTAACCAAATGGTTTTGGTTCCCACTGATTTCTATAGTATGGATGAAACTACAATGTTAGTCAATGGGACCCAAAAAAAAAGGTATTTTTAAGGATGTTAGTTTCTAAATGGTTTTGGGACCCATTGATTTACATGGTATGAGCAAAAGATACAATGGAAGTTAAAGGCACACGAAAAGAAGATATTTTTAGGGATGCTGGTAACCAGATGGTTTTGGGTGCCACTGAAGTACTTCGGAAATTCTATGGAAGTCAATGGGACCCCAAAAGAAGAAGAACGTTGGTAACCAAATGGTTTTGTGTCCAATTGACTTCCATAGTATAGATGGAAAAATTAAATAAAATATATTTTGAAGAATGTTTGTAACTAAATAGTTTCTGGTCCCATTGGCTTCTATAGTATGATAAAAAAAAAATACAATGGCAATCAACAGGGCCCAAAAAGAAGATATTTTAAGGATGTTAGTAACCAAATGTTTTCAGACCCCACTGATTTACATAATATAGCAACAACAACAAAATTAAATAGAAGTCAATGGGACAAAAAAAGAGAAATTTAGAAGAATATTAATAAAGAAATGATGTAGTGTCCCATTGACTACCATAGTATAGACAGAAAATACAATGAAAGTCAATGGGACATGAAAATATATTTTTCTTTTTCAGATTTTAGTAGCCAAATGGTTTCAGGTCCCATTGACTACCATAACATGGACAAAAATACTATGGAAATCAATGGGATCTGAAACTGTTTGGTCACCAACGCTCTTTAAAAAAAATCTATTTTGCGGCCACAGAAGAAAGATATGCACTGGTTTGGAAGAATGTGAGGGTGAGCAAATGACAGAATGTTCATTTTTGGGTGGACAATACCTTTAAGAAAATGTCTCTATTAAATGCGATGACCTGTAAAAATCCTACAAAAGGTACTCAGGTTTGATTAAAAGCTGCACAATTAGCGGTGCTTGGGACCGGTGTAATGTATGGAGGTGAGGGGGGGGGGTGCTCCTTAAACATATGGTCCTGTCTGTTTAACACTGGTGGGCTTTTCCACGCTCAACCACGGTAATTGAAAGAAATGAACCATGCAGCCAAAGCATTAGCACTACCCCAAGAGATTGCACAGCGGGAATGGATGACACACACATACACACACTCACATGGATGGGCTGGATGTTGTTCACACTATAAAGACATACAAGGCTTGATATTTTAAGGATACAAGTTTGTTTTGCTTTAACATGTCAGGTTTATGTGAATTAATAGATACTATAATAATAAACTGGACTCAAATAATTGGAATAAAATTTTCAAATATATGCAAATGTGTGCAGACTCCAATCCAAAAGTGAAAAGCATTGACTATTTCACAAAAAACATTGTATAATAATCTTTTTGTTCATTTAGTTTACTCAGCTGAGTAGAGAACCTCAAACAAAGCTCAAAGATGTTATGTCACTAACCAGGACAACTCCAGTGAAAAAGTTTCGCTGCAGAAAGCCAACCAATCAGGATTGACCCTTTACTAAGCTCCACCTCCTTTGGTTACTGTTGCTAAGCTTTAAAGAATGTGTTCTAAAAGAGAGAAAGGTGATTTCAGTGAGCACCGTGATTGTGCTCAAAGTGGTAAAAACTGACTGAATAGTTTTCTTCCGTAGGACAGAATAAAGCATGAAATTGCCAATCAATTTAGCAGAATCATGGCAAAACAAAACACATGTTATGGTTCAACAGAAAATTTAGGGCAACAGTTTGCATTATTCATTTTGAGTTACAACAACTAACAAAATGATGTCCAATTCACAAACCACACTGAGTTGAGGAATGTAATAATTTGTATTATACATACAATTAAGTTGATTTCTCAGAAAAAAAAAGTTGTTCCAACTAATTTCAACACAATTAAATTTCAATAAACACAGACATTTCCATTTGAATTGCACACAATTTTAAGCTGATTTAACAGTTCAACATTATTATGTCAACTGAGGTAATTATTAAATATTGTTTACCACTTTAAATATTTAATTCAATCAATGAATTTAAATGTTTAACTATAACAACCATGCATTTATTGTTTAAGTTGTAATAACAAGTCCCCTGAATTTATTTTTAGAGTTTCAACTATACCTGAACTGTTGCCAAACACCCAGGATTTCCATACAGTTACATTTAGAAAATGAATAAATGAAGTAAAATACAGCATGTTTTGTATCTGTATAAAGCATTTTGTGATCAGACAGGTATAATGTGCTGCATCAAACGATGAGGTTTGTGCCCTACAGCCAGTCAATCAGTTATTCCACATCCCTCATTCAGCGCTGGTTTATTTCTCACTCCATGGCCCCAGGGGCCCCGTCTGTCAGGCCGAATCCCCACGGGCCTCCCATCGCTCTGATTTAGAGCCGCTAAACGCTGCTTCAGCGCTCGATTACACTGGACACTGATCAAACCTTATTTGCACTCCAATTACACAAACTGCTCCCCCTTTCCATCATGCACCGAAACACCGTAACCCCACCTTAAAAATGATTAACTCGGAGTTATTCCCATAGCGCTGGGTCAGCTTTACAATCCACAGCGGTCTTCACGGGACCAGCCAGCCTGGAATAAAGAGACATTTGGTTTCTTTGATGACAGTCAGTGTGCTTCCTCAAGGCTGAACTTTGCCATTGATGGGAAATGAAAAACGTAAAAGAAGAGTTGGTGAAATTGATGCTAATGCCTTCCGGTGAGTCTGTGAGGTGGAATAACTCAGACGATGGCTTTTTGGCAGTGGCATATGTGCTTAAATCATTAGCTATTCTGTAGAGATTAGTATTGAGTATATGCATTCATTTCATTTGGTTATAATGGGCATTTTTTTCATTTTACTAAATGTAATCTGAACATTTTATTTTTGGGCAGCTAGTGGAACATCTTATGAACATTTGAACCATTTCTAGTCCAATTCCAGCAACACTTGCCTCTATATGCTCAATAATTTTGATTCAATATGAAGCAACTTTCTTAATACAGACTCTTGTCAACAAATGTCAGATCAATGTAATCAGAACATTTTACTTTGGGACACCTTATAAACCAGTTGCACCAATTATTAGTCTAATACCAACTACACTTACCTGAATATTCATGTTGCTTTTATGTTCCAACCTACAAACTCAAATCAAACATTGGGCAAAAAATAATAAAATAATAATAAAAAATGTCCTCATAGACAAGATAAATCTAGTGTTTTCTGTCAGGTTTTGTTGCTATTTTTCATCAACAATATACAAAATGTGTGTACAATGAATTGCACACTCAAAATTCATAAGTACACCAATCCGATTCACTATAAAGCAGTTCACTTTGAACCAATTCACTGAACCTATCTGATTCACTATGACCCAATTTGATTTGTTATGAACCAATTCACTAGGAACCTGATTCACTGTGAACTGATCCAATTTGATAGGAAACAATTCACTTAAAACCAATCCAAGTCACTATGAACCAATACACTATAAACAAAGTCACTCTGAACCAATTTACTATGAACTGATTCAATTAATTATAAACCGAACAAATTCAAGTGAACCAACTACCGATCTGACTGACAATGAATCCATCTGATTCACCATTAACCATTTCACCACGAACCAATTTACCATGAACCAATCCAGTTCACCGTGAATTGAACCAATTCGTTATGAACCTAACATGAATCAAACTTCACATTATTACATGCTTTCTCGGTAAAGCTGTGTGTAAAAATAATTAACACGGACAGCTTGTTGGTGGAAAAGCTGCTCTATTTTAAAAGCATTGATACTTGTAGTTAGTTCATATCCAACACTGTTGTAAAACAACACCAGGTGCAGTTTGCTCAAAGACTGCCTTTGTAATCTGAAGAAGAATCATGAGTGACAATCACAGAAAACACAGAGCAACTCAAGGGTGTCCAATACAGGACAAAACCTCAATATAACGCTTTTTTTCCTTATGCACAATCAGTAATAGCACTGCTAAACTGCAGTAATCTTTATGTATACTGGGCTTCAGCTCTAAGGTCAGGCACAGATATGCGAACACAAAGCGTTGGCATTGTCATCGCAGGCACTTCCCAAAAAGTCCGGCTCTCCTCTCGGCCCAAGCATCAGGGCACCTTAAATATTGACACAATGGAGCACAGTCTGAATGGCTCTTTACTGCATGGGCAAGGTCTCCTTTCTTTCACCTGGCTTTCGCATTTTTTCCGTGCCCAGTCTGTGCTCTTTACCTTGATCTCGCGGTGAATGCATGAGCGACGGTTGTGCACCGCGTCTTGCTCTCGCAATCCTAACCCCCCCATTTAACGCTGATGCAAGGCCCATTTCAAATAAGAGGACAAGGAACATATTACAGCAGGGCTGCATTATTCTGCAGAACATGTATAAACAGTCAGAAAGAATGGGAGTGCTATGTTCATAATGGAATCTGAAAAGCTTTTCGCTTTTTTTGTTCTCATTGTTTCTCCATCCTTTTCTAAACAACCTTCCCTTTTTGCTGGCTATCAATGCAAAGTTCTTTGAGAGAAAATGAAGGGCATTCATGTCGACTGAAAGGGGCTTTTAAAGTTGAGTACAGCCCTGACAAAAGGGAAGGTACGGCTCGCAGAGGCCCTGAGAATGACTCAATGTTTATAACCTTGCCATGCACACCCCCAAGGAGGTTTGGGAACCGCAGAAAAGAGCCTAATGAAAAGGATAGCCCCCTCGCCACAAATAATACCGTCTTCTCGCCGCTTCTTCATTATCCAACAACATCTAGCAGTGTTTATATCTGCTGTTTTATCATCTGTTGTCAGCCAGGCTGAGATTCATCACAGCAAAATTGCATTTTCCAGCAAACCTTGATTGTTATTATTGCATTTCAGAATTTCTATGACTGCAGAACATGAATTGAAACGTGGTAAAATGTTAATGGAGTTGGTGGTACTACTTTTTGGGGTGTTTTTAAATTGGGTTCATTACAGGGGCCTCGAGAGATTCTGATTGAATGCTACAAACTAACTTTAACTTAGCAAATAACTTGTGAGTTTATAAAAGTACTGCACAGAAATGGATCTTGTTTTTCACTGAGAGAATGAATGCTTTAAGACTCAATACTTAATTGGAGTGTCTTTTAAAATTGCATTTAAAAAAAGAAAATAAATAAATAAATACATCAAAATTCTATTTGACAATAACTAAATGTAAAAAATAAAAATAAAATAATATTCCACTATTCAATTTATTATTATTATTTTTAAGTAATATTATAAGCATTATATTCGATTGATTTAAGAACTAATAATAAGTATAAATACAGTTTTAATACAATAAACAATAATACATAATTGTATATAAATATAGTAGATTAATTCTATAATTAAAATAATATATTTAATAATAATTATTCATATAATTAGTAAATAAAAAAAATAAAAAATAATAATACTAATAATATAAAAAACAAAAAAATTATAATATAAATATTTAATTAAATGATATAATATCAATAATAATTGTAATAAATATTATAATATATTACCAAGTAATAAATGACATTACATATAACATTATATACAAAATTATCATTCAGTAAAAATGATAATAAAATTAAATATTTTATTCAGTTAATTATTATTAATATTAAAATCTAAAATATGTTTTTTATAGTTATATAATAGCAACAATAATTCTAATAGTAAATCTAGTGCATTAATAATAATAAAAAACATCATACTAATATTATAATCAACTAATTTAACAGTAATGACCATACAATTACTGTTAAAACTAGGGTAAATGATCTAAATAATTCCCAAATCCACTTTTGAATCCAAAGAACTGTGTGAATGCAAAGAGAAGTGGATCGTTTACTCAACTTACATTCTTGTTCAAGTTTGTTTAATAAGAATCACACCCTTTTAGGCAGCTGAAAGCAAAATCAATATAAAAATAAAACATTTAATAAACAAACACACAAAGAATGTGAGATATAAAGAGATCCTACATGCAGACTCAATCTCAGCCTATTGAATGAATACCTCTAATATCTTATATCTCTGACAAACTCCATTGAAATTTAGGATATTCCTTGCATTTCAAAAACAGCTCTCAAAAGCATATCATATATGCATTGGTTCGACATCTACCACTCAAAGGCGAATGTAAATTTCTGTCAAATAAAGCATGCTCCCCTGTCCTCCTTGTATCGTTCAGCTGACCGGTCGTCAAACTATTCTCAGCGCTGACCGGGCGACAGACTCGCATGCATTGATATACGGGCCTCTCTGAATGGCAGGCTCAAGCAGAAAGGAGATAATCCCACATAATGTGGACACAGTTTTCATTTCTTGTCACCCAATTAAACTGCAATTATCCCAAGTGGAAGAGCACAGAATGGCGGAAAAAACAGGATAAGAATGAGAGATCGCAGCACCGCGGGACTCTTTCACTAAGACACATTAGCCCAGATTTTGACCGAGCCAGATGAAAGGAGAGCGCTTCTCGCACTTGGCAGCGCACAGCAAGATGTGGACCAGCTGCAACAGGGGGTTTACAACTGAATGCCTGCTCAACTCTTTTCCACTCTTTTTGTCCGTGCCATAGAGCAGAGGATAGAAGAAGTGGGAAAAGGACACACAAGCGTATACAGGTTGTTTCAAAGGGACGTGGCGTTTGCATGGGAGGCCTATTGTGTTTTCCTTTTGGAGGAGGACGTGCAGTTTTAAAACCCTAATAGTCCCTGTGGATTTGTAGTTTTCTCATGCAAATGTTCAGTGCACAATGCTGGAGCAGTGGCAAAAGTGTTTGAAATCACTGCCCTTCCCACGTCACAAGAACCCAGATACATAAAAGACAACTTGCTTGACAACTTGTCACTCAAAACACAGAGCTCTCCAGTTTTGTGAGCAATATGCATCAAAAGGTTCGTATGTGGCTGAGAAGAAAATGATAAGATAGTTTTCTCATTCAAGAAAGTATAGTCAAGTTACTTTAATTTCTAGAGCTTTTTGTTAAAGTTGTTTCAAAACAGCTTCACACTAATAAACAGGAGAATAACATGCTGTGAAATTCATCAATTATGAAATTAAAGGCTCTACAGAAGACATTCAGCTTAATTTGAGCTCAGTCAAGACATGCAATGTTGATTCAATTATGTAAATAAAACCTTATTTATAGGCTAATGAGAAGATGAATCATGCATTGTTTTAATAAGGGGCGCAGAACGAATAAAATAAAAGTTTATGTTTACATAAAATAATATAGGCATAATGTTTACATTCTATATGTGTGTACTGCATACTTATATAATATATATATAATAAATTATATACTAATGTTTACATTTATATTAAAGCATTTAGTAGACACTTTTATCCAAAGCAACTTACAGTGCATTTTGGCCATGTTTTTGTTTTGTTTTTTACCAGTATGTTAAAGTTAGCTTCTGTAGCTTTCAGCAGCCTGTAAACATACCTCAGATCAAATCTATTCGTACAGTCAATCGCAAACTCGTCTGTTTCGTGCATTTTGTCGCAGCATTCACGCTGAAAACCAATGCTGCTATTCAATCTTTTTGCACCAGTGGGCGGAGCCAAAGTCACTCCAACTGACAGTGATGTCACGTGCACGCCCTCTATTGTCAAAATAATAAAAATGTGTAGTATTTTATAGTGCTGTTTTGTATTTAGTTTGACTGTAAATGAACTGGACAGTGATATATTTAAAACAGTGAATTATACTCACTTTGCTGCAGGGGGCTCTAAAGTCGCAAAAATATGGAAAACTACATTCAGTTGCTTTAAAGGTTTGTTGCTGTCCAAAGCAATGAGTTATAATGTAAACAGACACAAATGGGCATATTTGGCCTTAATATGCCATACATTAAAGTCTGGACTACAACTATTGACTACTGTCTTTAAAGGGGGGGGTGAAATGCTATTTCATGCATACTGAGTTTTTTACACTGTTAAAGAGTTGGATTCCCATGCTAAACTTGGACAAAGTTTAAAAAAATTAAGTTGTAAGTTTGAAGGAGTATTTTTGTTCCAAAAAAAACTCTTCCGGTTTGTCACAAGTTTCTGAAAGTTCTTTTCGAGTATGGCTCTGTGTGACGTTAGATGGAGCGGAATTTCCTTATATGGGTCCTAAGGCACTTCTGCCGGAAGAGCGCACGCTCCCGTATAGCAGAGCACTGAGAGCACAACAGACTTCACTGATCAGAGCGAGAGCGTCGCGAAAAGTCACAAAAGAAGTGTGTTTTTGGTTGCCAGGGCAAGACAACCCTGCACAGATTACCAAAAGAGAAACAGCATTAAGGGACCAGTGGATGGAGTTTATTTTTACAGAGCATCAACGGAGTTGTGCAAGTGTTTTTGTTTGTTCCCTGCATTTCGGATTGCACATCGTTTATTTCTTGAGGATAATGTAGTCCCAACGGAAAAGGGTCACGATTGTGTGTTGGAACCGCAGGCGGTGAGTTAAACTGCTTCAAATATCTCTGTTGTTAACTTAGCTATCGGCGCATAAGCACATCAAGTAAACAACATGCGATGTTGTCATCAAACTGCACTTTCCACATGTACAGCTTAAAAAAAGAAAAAGAAAAAAAAAAGACGACATAAAGTGGAACTTAGTCATTTTCCAAAACCACTAAGCAAATATATACAGTTTCAGTACATACCACATAGAGACGTCGTTTGCTGATGCTGCTCTTGTTCAATTTCAGCCTCTGGATCTGTGTCACAGCTTCCACATGCTCTCAACTCAAAAGCTTACTGGCGCTCGTGATTCTTTAGCTCCGCCCACACGTCACGCCTCCAGGCGCTCGTGTTTTTCCGGGAAAAATCGGTACAGACTATCTTTCTCTTATAAATATAATAAAAATAAAGACTTTCTGGAGTTATGAAGGATGCTGTTATACTCTATAGGTACTCAAGATTAACAGGATATTGAGTGAAAACGAGCATTTCACCCCCCCTTTAATGAAAACTATGAACCATCTCCACTGTTATTGTGTAGGCAAAAGATATGGTTCACACTGTGACAGCATGCCAACAAGTTGTCACAATGAAAACCTGTCATTAAAAAAGCATCTCAGCAAACTTTAAACAGTAAAACAATTAAGGAAATGTACAATGTAATAAATTTTCATTTATTTGCATTTAAAAAATAAGTATTTTAATATAGTATGGACACAGAGCCATAGCACGTAAGCAATACTTTAATTTTCATTCAGTGTTGATCGATGTCTCTTGATGTTTCTGCTTAAATAACTCTACCTTTTTACCTCCAGCTGAAACTTATTTTGTTATTTCCCTCTTCTCTTAAAAAAGTGCACTTCGGGGTTATCGCCTTCTATGGTTGACGCATAAAATTGCACTTATTTTATGTCAGTTGTGTGGCATAGTGTTGATTAATAATAAAAATAATCTTTTTTTTAATTTATTTTTATCTTTTAAGCAAACATCATGCTGATGACCACACTGACCATTGTTAAAACTGATTATATATAAATGTATAGCCCATATATATTTTACCCTCTGCATATTTCATTCCAAGAAAATACTTTCACATGTCACACTGGGAAAAAAAAATCTAAATGTGTATAATTAATGTGTTGTCTATAAAAATTAGCAAGGAGCTTAGTTTATAATATATGACTTCACTGGGCTGTTTACAACATATATTTAGCATTAATTAGAATATATTTTGACCAGACATAATATATTTTTTTCTGCATATGGGTTGGTTTACTTCTGTGAAATAGTTCAATCTAATCAAAACTGTTTTATACAGCGTGCATGTGCTGTGTATTTTAATGCTGACATTGCAGGCCAAACTGGCTTCGACTGGAAACAGCTCCATAGTGAGCCTATGTAGACGGCACACATTGAGACAGAGCACCAGGTTTCGGGAAAGAGGCGAATATCACCAAAGAACTCTCCACTTTCTACACTCAGAACACTGACACCATATAAAACACGCTGAATGCGAAGGAGAATGAATGGCTTTCTGTTTTGTGTCAGACATCACATCTGCTTCAGCAGAAAAAGGAGAAGTGTATGGAGAAAGCCAGGCATTGTGATGAGATAATAGGATGGATGAGAAACATTGTGAAGTTTAAGCTGATTCCAGCTCAAAATGCTATCATTACGTCTCTCTGTAATGCAGGTGATGCTGCTGATAGAGGAGCAGCTATCAGGTGGCAGTCTGGGTAATTACAACTCTCTGTGTGGACCGGGCTGTGATGCAGCCACGATAAGCTGGAAGAATGGAGAAAAAGCAAGCGGGCGATAATGCACACCGGCTAAATGCTTCAAAACAGTGTATCATCACAAAGTCATCACAATGCCTGTGGGGGGAAAAGACTCTGATTTGTAAACCGCAGGGGTATGAGAGTGGAAACGATGAATACTTCTCCCCGCCCCCTCCAGTTTATTCTTCAGTTAAACATGCAGCTCTTGGGAGACGCCGGCGAAATTTGATTTGACAAACGGCTCAGAAGGTCGCATGGTAAACGGCGTAAGATTTCGGAGCCAGCCTCGAGGAAGACAGATACTGTCACTCTTTGACTGAGACATGGCTTATCACTCGTCCTGTTTTCTCACTGTACATCATTGCCTTTTACTCTCAGATTTCAGAGCGTCTGTCGGTTTAGTGAGCGATTAGCCTGAGAGGACCAGAACAGGAGAGAGCAAGAATTTTTCACGAGGACACCTAGCGATCATGTAATGTTTCCACAGAATAATGACATTTTTAATAGAAAATGTTTATATTATTTTTATATTTTTTTTATATTGGTAAATAATTTTTTTTTTTAAATTATATATATATATATATATATATATTTTTTTTATTATTATTTATTTATTAATTTTATTCTGTGCTGGATATTTGGATCCAAACTTGATGAAAGATTACAGCGCAAACACGACTTTGACAGAAACTCACAGATCTAGTTTCAGTCCAAATGCCTGGGAGCTATTTGTAGTAGCTATTTTGTTTATCTTTTAAACACCTGATTATGTCTATAAATGTGTGGGCTTTAAATAGTGCCAAATTCTGCACAATTTCTTAAAACCCATGACTGTAATGATTCAGACGAATTAAATTCTGTATTTTTCAGTTTCTTTCACTATTGTTCTTAAGTTCATAATTGAGCATCTGCATTAGTAAAAAGTCAGCTAAGTCAAGTAGAAATGAAACACAGTTGGTTAATACTTTAAGGACTGCTGCTGATATATTATGCCATAATATTGAATCTTAAGCTGACTTTATGCACAATCTTCTCTTTAAACTTCATCAAAGTTAGAAATCTGTAGGAAACAGAAATAAATACTGGTTATTTTCTGCCAGTTTACAGATGTTTCCTTTAAAACACAACACGTGCAATGCATAATTCAAACTACAAGTACAAAAAAAAAATCATAGCATCACAGTAAATTGTATCCTGTTTTATGCACTTTTATGGATCCATTCACCTAAAAAAAGCAAGTCGTCCAAAAACACAATAATAATTATAAAAACTTGTTTGTTTTCTAACATGCAGTGGATCTGTTGGCTTATTTAGGCCATGCAGTTAAACATCTCAAACTAGAGGAAGGGAGTTTATATGACAGAGCATCTGATAAGAGTCACTTATATTCTCCAGCCTCCCTGTAATGACCACTCTTTCATCAGTGAGAAAGCGCCTCCACACCCCAGCTTCAGTTTGAAGGGCTCTATTGCAGTCCTGTGTCACTGAGAGATGACATGATAGGCAAAGTGTACAGCTTCTACAAAGAAATGCCCATCTCTTCCCGTAAATCACTTCCTCTGCTGTTTGAGACACGCTAAAGTCTGATTCAAGTTCACATGGAGTTCATGGAAAACTCAAGGTCAAGACTCAAATGAAAGAGGTTTGGCTGTTCCTCAAGTTTCTCAAACCGACTCTACACACTCCTCTTTTATGTACTTTTAATTGTCATACATCACAGTCAAGGAATGTGTAAAAACTATTTATAAACTGAAACTTGAAATGTCAATGTCACACACACACACACACACACACACACAATGAACCTTAATAAAAATGTACATTTCTAAGCAATATAATATCTACAAACATTAAGAATAATATATGATGCATAAATTATTCTGCTATATATCAGCCAACAGACCACAATACCTGAGATATTTAAAAAGCATTTATATAATTAATAGTCAAAATTAAAATCATTTTTGGTACTAGCTAATCAAAATGTGTGTGTGTGTGTGTGTGTGTGTGTGTGTTGGGGAGTGGGGGTTATTGCTTTAAACTATTTGTTGGTATCAAAGCAGAGGCGGCGGTGTTTATGCATTGATTCACTTCAATCTTTTTATTTCTCTTAATCATCGACTGTTTGAAGGGTTTAAAAGGACGTTTTGGCCGCTCACGTGATATTTTTGCTGTCGCCTGAAGCATCTGAAACATAAATTCCCCACAGAAGAGAACAGGACAGAGATGGACACGTCAGAGCTGCTGTCTGTCAATCATCTGCTCTGACACTCATCATCATCATCATCATCATCTTATCTTCACTGTATCCCGCCGGACTTCAGCCTGAACAAAAGACATGCATATAAAGGCCGAGGGCACATCGCCATAACAGTACAACATTAATCTCATTCGAAAGGCGTAATTAAATTTCAGAAGCCACGTTTGGGCGAATAATGAAGAGGAAACCAGGCTTATGGCGAACAATAGATTTCAAACACCCATGTAGCTGCTCAGCATTTAGCGCTGCTTGTCTTTTAATTCACAGATGACTTTCTTCACAATAAATGTGAATGATTTTTTTTTCTTATCTGAATCTTATTTGCTCCCTACCAAGGCTCTGCATCTTTTAAATGTATGATTATTAATCATGTTGGCATCATCTCTGATAAAACCGGATTATGTGCCTTTCTCTTTAAAATAATTAGATGCTTTGACTTTCGATTTGGATAATAATAAAAATAGGCTAATAATAATAGGTAAACACAAAAATAATTAGAATAAAACTGGTATGCGTGCACGCCAATTTTCCGTTTCAAATACAAACGTATGCAGTGATATTAAGAGCTAGGGAAAATGCAATGCCAGTTTCTGCAATTAAATGATTTTCCCACTGGTTAAAAGCTGTCATATTAGGTATCATTTTAATAATAGGGAACAACAGAGAACGTGCGCACAGAATCCACTTAAACATACAATTTGCACAAGGGCTCTCTCATATATCTGTAATTGCACAGTGAAATATTCCTCAACCTCATTCTCGGGTCACGATGCGCTGCCTTCTGAAAATCCTTTGAAGTCGGAGAGAAAGAAGCGACAGAGAAACTCTGAGGAAGAAAAAGTTATCTGAGTGCGATAAACACCTCACGCTTTATCTAGCTTATTAATACCTGTGTGTGTGTGTGTGTGTGTGTTAGAGACGTATTCAGATAAATTAAAGAAGACGTGCGTTCCGTTTGGTCAAGACAGCTGATTTTTTTTTCCTGATTTAATTTCGTGATGTATTGCATTAATGTGACTTTTATGTGCAAACGGAACGCACCCCAGGCATATGAACACAAAATATAAATAAAAAGTGATTTATTAGGTTATATTTGCTAAAGGTGACTCAATATTGACGGTCAATATAAGTTCTCTAACGTTTCAGGAACTAAACACATCAGACTGTTAAAATGCAAATGAGTAAAAAAAAAGAACGAAGTTTAATTTGGTGTTAAATAGACGAAAATCGCGTTCACCTGAGGAGGTAACCATAGCAACAGTCGAACACTTCTCGTCAGGATCGTTATTAAATGGAACGTTGACAAAATACAAATAATTCTGATAGTATGTTGTTTATAAACAAATCTTTGTTAAAAAAAAAATCTAGAATTTACAATTTGGTTTGTGAGATTGACAGATTGCACTACTAAAAATCCCAGATAAATGTATTTCAAATGCGAAAATCGTTATATAATTAGCACGCTTACGTGGAGTAGGCTATTATTAAAGTACTACACTCATATGCTTAAGTTGGAACACACACACACACACACGCGATGTCGGACTGCTTTTACTCTGAGCAAAGCGAGTTTATCATTTCACTCTCTTTCCTCGCGCTGGGTGGGATTTTGGAGCGCCCCGGGTCTGTCAGCTGTAGTGCGCATGCGCCGAGGGCCCTTTCAGCACCTGCCAGCGCGCTCCTTACTTCACATGTTGCAACTCTCGGTTGACAATCACTCGACTGAAGCTATCAGCTGCGGTTGCTTCACCATGGTGAAGAGGAAAACAAAAGTTGAGCAGAGCTAAGGAGGAAGACGCTTCTTGTTCACCCTCTTCGACTTCATCAACAACTTTTTGAGGATATACTAAAGATGCATCTGAGAACATTGCTTTCGTGAAAGTTTAAGAAGAATTACGCTTGGACTGTTTTTTCTTTTTTTTTTCTTTTACGCGTCGGAATGAAGCAGTGAATTTAAAGCAAGCCCGGAGACTTTTACATCGCGTAGCCTACTCTCAAACCACGCGAATCTTCGCCGAAGTGACAGCTCCGTCGGTGGATCTGTAGCTACCTGAGCAGGTGAAGCGAGCGCTCGCCATCATGTCCAAGTCTATGGATCACGTAAAGCGTCCCATGAACGCGTTCATGGTGTGGTCCCGAGCGCAGCGGCGGAAGATGGCCCAAGAAAACCCGAAAATGCACAATTCCGAGATCAGCAAGCGACTAGGAGCGGAGTGGAAACTTCTGACGGAGTCCGAGAAGAGGCCGTTCATCGACGAGGCGAAGCGACTGCGCGCGATGCACATGAAGGAACACCCTGACTACAAATACAGACCCAGGCGCAAGCCCAAGACTTTAATGAAGAAAGACAAATTCGCGTTCCCCATGGCGTATAATTTGGGCGAGCACGAGGCGCTGAAAGTGGGCGGCTTACCGAGTGGAGCGCTTACCGAATCGTTAATGAGCAACCCGGACAAGGCGGCAGCGGCGGCGGCGGCAGCAGCAGCGAGAGTGTTCTTCAACCCTTCCATGTCTACAAACCCCTATTCGTTTCTTGACTTCAGCTCAAAAATGACAGAACTTTCTCCACCGTCTTTCTCATACGCCTCACCGTTGGGTTACCCGACAGCGGCGACGGCTTTCTCCGGAGCCGGCGCACACACCCACACGCATTCACATCCATCACCGGGAAACCCGGGCTACATGATCCCGTGTAACTGCGCGGCTTGGCCGTCTGCAGGGCTCCAGCCACCTCTTGCCTACATTTTATTACCTGGAATGGGCAAACCACAGCTTGAACCGTACCCCGCGTACGCGGCGGCGTTATGAGACTCTGAAACAGTTTGTAAATGTGAAATCAACGCAATACACGTGGAGCATGAACATGTGATGCCACGATCTTCATATCAGATATCACATGTGTTTGTATCATGATTAACGCCTCTGGTGTTCTGTTCGGCGTGGATATTAATGACAGACCATCCAGAATGCCCTCATCAATGTGAAGAGTTCAGACTCACCTGTTGACTCTGTGTGCCGCTATTGCAGAGAAAATTGGGTGATACTGTTCAAGTGGTTGCATTTTAGATATATTGAAAAAAAAAAAACATTGTTTTATTATGAAAATCAACCTTGATGAATTCCCGCGCAGTTTTTTTCTTCTTCTTTTTCAAATCAGTCATGTTGCTGTAAATGTGTACAGTTTTATTAAATCATATCTGGATAGTGCTCTAAATGGTTTGACTAGAAATCAGGTGTAGGCTATATTTTGAGTTTCGAATACTATTCCATGGATGTATGTAATATTTATTGTTCAGTCAGTGAAACTACCCTATTTGTTGATCGCGGGACACGCCGTGTCCTTTAATATTTTTTTTGCACAAAGGGAAATTGATATTGAGCACTTATAAGTGTCATTTATTCAAAAGAAACAACATGGCCAAGTTTCTGAAATTTCTAGGGTGCTGGTCCGTCAACATATTCTAGATCAGACGATCGTAAGAAAGTCAGTTTTTTTTTTACTAACTCGAAGTGAAATTGTATGTTATATGTTTTGCATAATTCCACTTATATGTACTTAAATGCCTATCGTTCATTTACTGAACAAGGGGGATATAATAAAGCGTATGCGGAAAAAAGGAAATTGCTCTGTAGTTCTTACAAGATTTGTATCTTGAATGCCTTTACTTTTTCGGACCAGGTGAAGTGTAAAGTATCCTCTAAAGGACGCTTTTGTTCGGGCTTTGAATAGAATTACTCAGAAATCTCAAGCAGGTCTTTGTAATCAAGAGCCAGAATCCTGATTTATCACAACTCGGATCATGAATAGGAAGGAAGATAAAGAAGAGGAGTTTACTTTTAAGCAGAAAAACGAAACCGTTTAGAAATACTTTTCTTAGTCAAATAGAGCTATTGTATTAAAAATGGGAACACTCTTGTCCATTTAATGTTTTATGTACTCACCAGTTGTCATTATTTATGCATATTACACATGCACATTATTCAAACGGGGTTGCATTATTCATAACTTTCGTAGAATTTACTCCTTTATTTCCAATATGCTCCGTGTCGGGTCGATCTTAATGTAAACTGCCCTCTTAGATTACACTAAGAAGTTAATTCGTATGGCTCAGACCAATTATGCTAAACTAATTTGGACTGTCCAGGGATAATTACCTCCGCCACGGTTAATTGGATCTTTTCTCTGGCTGTATTCTCTATTGTCACACCGCGATCGCTGCTCTCCACGGAACTTCCTGCTTCGCTTTGGAAAAGTGACCTTGTTGCACTTGTTATGAACCGGACGAATCAACAAATCACCGGGGTATAGATGCACATTATTCACAGGACACACACCTTTTCAAGAGTGATCCTTTTTTAATTTCAGAGCAGCTTCTTGGTGACCTTTTGCACGTTATTAAAAAAAAAAAAATTCAACTCACTCTCTTTTTCCAAACCTATTAAGCATTTGAAATTTGCATTTCAGTGCAATATAGTTATTGCAAAGTAAATATTTGTTTTAAGTGTTGTGCACATTATTTTAAGGATAGACACGGTTTCAAGAATTATCCTTTTTATTTCAAAACAGCTTTCTGACAACCTTTTAAACGTTTGCAACACTACTCTAGAGATTTGCATTTCAATGCAACCTAGACATTTTATATTTTAAACATGTTATTATTTTTTCTTTTTTTTGGTTTGCAACTTAAGCTTTTGAAAAACTTATGAAAAACTTGTCTGAAAGATTGCATTCCAATGCAACTTAAGTAGATATATTAAAATAATACTACTTCTATTAGTAGCTACTTTACACCGCAAAAAGGTGAACAATAAAAATGTGCTGATTTATTTCTACCCTCCATGACCTTTAAAATGGCTTTTGCCAATGCAACCGGGTTGATTCAGCGAATATCTCAAAAATCATTTAGCTGTCACCATATATGCATATTTTAAATGTCCTGAAAAACATATATTTTTTTTTGTTTAGTTTCTGAATTGGTCTCTGTGTTACACTGAAATGCCTGAAAAGGTCGTCGCTCCACAAAAAGAGTGCACATTACCAGCCCAGTGACCATTTTTCTCTTTTTTTTATTTTCTCAGCTCTCTTTTCTCCCTCCACTTTTTTTAAAAAGGGGGCACTAACTGAAAGAACTTTGCGTCCCTTCAGTAGGAGCATTTAGACAGTCGAGGAGGTTTTGTCTCGGAACAAAACCTGAGTTGGGAGGCCTTTGTGAGCCTGTTGTTTGTTGAAGTGGAGCTCAGCAAAAAGCGCCTGCTTTCCCTCATTGTGGTTAAAGCAATCAGTGGTATTTGGAAAACTGTTAGCATTGTGCACTTCTTCTGTGTTCATTGTTGAGGATTTCTTTTCACAAGGCTTTTTTTTTCTTCTCCCCTTTTTTTCAGGCAATCCAGCTGGCCGGGGTGAATAGCGCTGCAATGTGTACACGCTTTGTCCCTCCGAGTCCTTCAAGTAGCCTACATTGAATAGAGTGAGTTGACACTGGATGACAGTGAAACAACATAATAAAAAATACATGAGCACATGAATGGAGCCAGGCGCATAAATAAATAAAATGGGTGACCAAAACTGGATAAACTGAATGACAAAACGGTGAAAGGGGAACAAAAAGATATTTAACACGGCAGATTAGCATTAGAAAGGCATCTACAAAGCAGAACAATTGATGAATGCGTTTACAGGCCAAGAAAGGAATGAACTAAATGGCTTTTGAATAGATATGCTTTTTCTTTTCTGGAAAGGAGACCCAATGGGAAAGGTAGAGATGCGACTATTCAAACAAGCGCATGAGAAAATCTGGAAGAATGAGGAAATTTGTTCATTTACCGAACTAAAAGGTGCCTCTTTTTTGGCACAAAGTTCGCTGACAAGAGGTAAGCGTTGATACGTTGAGGTATTTTGCCCAGATTTTTGTCCTTATCATCTTCGAATATCATCAGGTGTCAACTATCATAGTGTGCCAAGTTGGGTTTTCTTTCATTAAGGTGGAATATTTAACTAAAAGACAGTTTCCCAGTTGACTGATGACATTAAGAATTGCAAATATTGTTTTTTATAACATGCTTTCTGAAATGTTATGTGTAAATATGAAAGTGAGGCATTATCTAATTATAAAATGCATACATCTCCTGAAGATAAATCTGAGCAATGGATAATGTCATATGTAAAATCCTGTCAAAAGAAAAAAACCCTTTACAATATTTTTAGGAATAAAACTTTACATTTTGGTGCATGTGAGTGCTGCTAAAGTGAGAAATGGCCTTTAAGAAATATGCATTATAATAAAAAATCATAATAAAATAGATAAAGTTCTCTAATAAAACTAGATGGATTATATATGCACAAATCCCTCTATAAAAACCTGCTATTGAAGTGGAGAAAAAACTCACGGCCTTTAAAGATACTTAATGAAACCTACAGATGCAAAAAAAGATATAAACGGAGCAATTCCAATAGGGTGCTCGCACTGCAGTGCTGGGGCCCTAAAAATGCACTTAAATGTGTATTTTGAGTTTTCTTTCCACTAGTTATAAAATACATGTTATGCAAAGCCAAACAGCATGAAATCTCAGTCCAGTGCATGCAAGTACAATGTTTTTGCCTGTAGTGTCTTAAATTGTGTTGGGTTGGTAAAACAGCACACAAATGGTCAAAGTTGACACTAGATCACACAGTTTATGTAAAAAGGCTCCAAATGCCACATTTCCTAAAACACAATATCGATTAAATGTTCAGAAGTTCAGACGCCGACCCACTATTACAGGCGGGGGTTTTCTCCAGCATGGGTGTATTTCACACTACAGTGATATCAGATGACAGACAAAGAAAAAGCCACATTTATCCATCCTTAGAATCCTTTGAGGATTTGAACCTATGGACGATTGGTCAGCACACTCTGATTCACTGTCTTTAAAAAGCGCTCATTGATTTTTAGCGATTTGATCCTTTTCAGCCTCACTAAACACTCCAGCCATGATAATAGAAGTTTCCGCCTATGACCCAAATATCCTCCGTGTTGCTTCGACACACAGATTTTTTTCCTCCCTAAAGTGTGTAAAAGTGCTTCCTCTCTACTGGAAATATATGAGCAATGACACTGAAAAACATATCTGTGAGATATTATTTCTATAGCCATGCTGATTGATTAAATATTTTGAGTTTAGAATTCCTCTTAAGGTCATAATGGTACAGTAAATAAAACGCATTTGCACTTCTACTAGATTTTTACAGGACAGTCCTTCAGGATGATGTATGGCCAGATAACACCATAAATAAATCATGCAAATATTGTTAGCAACTGTTTTTTTTTTCTTCTTCTTTTGGCCACTTGTTGAAAGTAATTGATCAATTTCTGCTGTCAAACACTGGCACAAAGATATTGTGCAAGAATTAATTCCTCCCTTACTGCAATTTGAAAACTATATTACACTAAAAAGAGAAAAAAAATATTACATATGATGATTATTTGACATTTTTATAATTTTGGATTGAAATAATAAAATATGCATAATAATGATAATATGCATTATAAGGAACAAGATGCATTTAAAACAATGACTGTAATATTCAAAAATCTTAAAACTAGGATCTGATAAAGTTGATCTTATGTTTTTGTCATTTATGAATATAAATGCATCCATGAATAAAACTCAAATAACAAAATTTAGTTAGATGAACCATTGACAATGTGAACTTGATGTATTAGAAGCAATACACTGCAATATAAATATAAGACATCAAATAATATAATGCTGGCGGTAAAAAAAAAAAAAAAAAAAATTAGGTAAGATATTTATTGTTGCCACTATGTTTAAAAATAAAACTCAAATAACAAACTTTAGCATTTAATTAAACTGCAGTGATGGGGATTTGACAAATTAGACATAATACACTGCAATATAAAGATAAAAGAGATTTAAAAATATAAGATTTGAGTCTAATCTTTCATGCTGGTGGTAAAATATGAACATTGTACAAATCATCAAAAAAATAGTGCTTTTTAAAATAGAATAACTATTAAAAGATATAAAAAAATAAAGCTCAATAAGAAAAGATATACAATTTGAGTCTAATTCTGCATGCTGGTTTTAAAATATTGTACAAATATTAAAATATATAGAATATCCTTTTTGAAATGTTAAACTATGCATGGAATAATGACTTCTTTTTGTAGCTCAGATAGATGGAAAGTATTTTTTTATTGATAATTTAGATCCACTCTAAACCAATCGTAGATGCAGATGAGTATTTTGGCTCTAAACGAGGTTGCACAAGTCACATGCAGATTCGCACCGAACTCGTGATGTAACTCCATGTCATTTTTAGGGAGAGAGGCGAGCGCAGAGGTAGTTTACCATGGCCTCTCTCTCGGCACAGCATCTCAAAGCCCTCGCTGACTTCTCCAGTTCATTTAAGGCAAATTAAAGTGTGAAAAAGTCTCTCCTGGAGCAATCGCTCCATCATGAGGGCCTTGTGTCAAGCATGTTTATGGGGGCAATGGACTGTATTACCTGTAATCTCTGGAGAAGGACTCTGCCACATTTCCTTACTTCAGTTTGCTCCGAGGAGGGCAAAAACCCCAAAATTATCTCGCATTACCGCAACATCTTGACGTGTCAAATCGAAGCTTCAGAACTCGCCCGTGTCGCTGTGCCCAAGGTCACTAGAAGAAATGAGATAAACACTGCACGTCTTCTGAAGTCTGAACTCTGTACTTAAAAGAGGAAGTTTGTGTCAAGGTATTGTGCACAATAAGCCATGTACAGCAGCGAGGGCCTGCAGGAAGGCAGAAAATCACATGATGAAAATTGGAAAGACACACTCACTCGCAGCGTGAGACGGGTGACAGTTCGACTCCAAACAACCCGAGCGGGACAGTCGCTGAAGGACCATTCTGTGTAGAGATTGACATTTGTAAAACAGACAAATTATTTACAAACTGTAGTCCAAATCACATGATGGAAATTGTAGTTAGTACCATAATCCATTAAATTTCAGGTGATACAAACAGATTTGTTTTTACTTATCACACTGATTTAAATATAATCTTGCACCATATTAATATAAAAATACATGAAATGCATTAAACATCAACGTCAAAGATTCGGGAAGGAACTGCAGGGGTTTGTGAATTGAATGAAAAGCTAATCTAAATTAAATCCTAAAAATGTTAAATTAAAATAAATCTTTCAATCAAAATAAAACACTTTTTATGCAATTACATGCATGTGACCATGTGAATAATATGCAATCATTTAAACTGTAAAACAAAGTAACTGTAATCTGATTACAAGTATTTTAAAATGTAACATATTCTAGTTACAAGTACTTCATTTTCTGAACACGATTATTTTATTCCAGATTACATGTAATCAGTTCCTGCCCAGCACTGTTCATAAATAATGTTGTAGTATAAGAAACATGATGCATTCAAAGCAATCACTGTACACAAATAGGAATATATAAAAAAATCTGTCATTATTTTGAATACAGCATATCAAACTATTTCTGACAGTGTTTTTAATTTTTTAATTTGTACGAATGATGAAATAATCTTCTATTCCTATGTAATTTATTTATTTCCTGTACACTGATGCTGTTTTGAGTGATTCACACAATAAAGTGCTGAAATATCACCTTCTTTTCACGTTTGCATATTAAAAGTGTCCTCCGCACCAGAGATTTGAGGATTTCTAAAATGCATGGGAAATAAAAACACACTTTTAAATATGCATAGTCTTGGAGAAATAGTCTGTCAGCTGACAGGATGTTTTTGTTCGTTCTCTAGTTAACTGCTGGCACAGATTGTCTGCCATCATATTAAATTCCCTGGTTTGGAGGCTAAAATGTATCAGTGAGAAATAGAAAATAATGAATCTGAAGAACTTTTAGCCTCAGGAGTTAGTCACAAAGTATTATATCCTCCTATGAGACACCACATGCACAAAAAAAGATAAGTACCTGGCAGTCGGTACACTCGAACCTACATATGCCTATCAATAAAGCAGATTATTTTCTCTGCTTATTACTGAGCTGATCTGGTGGGGGGCTGCAGATTACATCCTTAATGAGAACCAGTGAATCTCTCTCATTTGCTCAAAAACTCCTCTTGAGGAACGTTCTTTGCCTCCCACAGGATTTCTGCAAGCGTTCATAATAATAATAATGATTATTATTATTGTTGGTGTCAAAAAATCCTCCCTGGCTTCAATTTGTACAGCTTTATTTATTCATATTTCAACAGGATTATTTAAGCATGGCCTGCTCTGAATTCCACATTGATTATCGCTTTACATATTGCTATATGCATGTGGATTTGCCCTCACAGTGGTTCTTAAAGCTCACACGGCAAACCACAACCAGATTATAGTATATTGTAATGTATATTTAAGCAATATGGCACTCGAGGCTGAACACAGTCAAAATAGTCTCAACTAAAAGGTTCTATTTTGCATGATTCTGTTCTATTCTATTGCATTAATTTATATTTGATTATTTTACATTCCATTCCTTTGCATCACATTTCCTTAAATTCGATTAAATTGCATTCTATTCTATTTTATTCCATTTCACTGCACTGCGTTCCATTCTATACTATCGTATTGCAGTGCTGTTCTATACTACTGCATTGCATTCCATTATATAGTATTCTGATGCATTGCATTCTATTCTATCGCAGTGCATTCTATTCCATTACATTCCATTCCACTACATTCCATTATATACTATACTATACTATTCCATTGCTTTGCATTCTACTCTGTTCTATTCTACTGCATTGCATTCCATTCCATTCTTTTGCATTGAATTCATTCATATTCTATTCTAATATACTGTATTCTATTCTTAATCTGTTCTATTCTATTGCATTGTGTTTCATAATATAATATATTCTATTATATTGCAGTGCATTCTATTCAATTGCAGTACATTCCATTCTGTGCTATTCCTTTCCATTGCGTTATGTTATATACTGTTCAATTGCATTCTGTTCTGTTCTTTTCCATTGCATTCCATTTTATTCAATTCTACCATATTGCATTTCACTCTGTTGGATTTTATTCCATTCCTTTGCATTGCATTCCAATTTATTCTATTCTACTGCAGTGCATTCTGTTCTATTCTATTCCATCGCACTGCAAAGCATTCCGTTCTATCCTATCCTATTGCAGTGCATTCAACTCTGTTCTATTCCATTTTATTCCATTCCACTGCATTCCGTTATACTATTCTATTGCATTGCATTCCACTCTGTTCTATTCTACTGCATTGCATTCCATTACATTATTTTGCATTGCATTACTTTCTATACTATTCTATTACATTGCATTCTATTTTATTCTGTTGCATTCAATTCAGTTTTATTCTATCACATTGTGTTCCATTACATACTATTCTATGCATTGCATTCTACTCTATTGCAGTACATTCCATTCTGTTCTTTTCCATTCCATTGCGTTATGTTATATACTGTTCAATTGCATTCTGTTCTGTTTTTTTTTTCTATTGCATTGAATTTTATGCTATTGTATTGCATTGCACTCTGTTGGATTCTATTCCATTCCATTGCAGTCTCATGGATTTAGGTCACAATGCTAAATACATATAACTAAAAGCACACACTTAGTTTAGATAAACAACATTAAAAACATTTAAAGAGGCAAAAACACTTCTAATAGCTTTTGTCAAGTTTTTCTTTAGCTGTCTCGGTAATATGACTATATAGCACAATGCTTGCAATCAAATCATACTATTTCACCCCTGAATCATATTAATTGTATTCTATGATAGATAAATTCAACTCACAATTTTTTTTCTTCACATTACTTCATATTGAGCGCTCAATATGTTATTTGACAAAACAACCACCATAACAATATTTAAACACTCAAATCAATGTAATTTCTTTGCTACAGCAAGCAAAAGCACATTATCAAACCCATGTTTTAGCATAACTGGAACAAATAGTTACTCTAATAACACACTTAATCTATTCTGAACGCTCTTTCCATAGTGGGAATCGTTACAAAAGATATACATATAATTTCATGCCAGAAAACAATGATTATAAATGCACAATTCAATGCATTGTAGAAAAATCTGCATGTTATTTATGAAGATTTGATGATCACTAATTTGAATATTCTAGAATACAAATTAAAAGAATACAAATCAAAATGCTTTGCTGTGTTTTTACAATGCACACACAATAAAAAGATTGTGTGGGTTTTATGAAATGCTCATGAATTGCACAACTTCTGTGCAACCCCCTCGTCACTTTCTCTTCTTGTCACATCACTCATCAATGTGTCAACAGTGCGAACTTTTCCAGAAAGTTTTCCAGTCACACACCAGAATGCCGTTGTTTGTATTCCTCTTCATGAACTCTTTTCTAACCCACAAGCGTGTTTGAAACCTGGAATAACCCTCAGACCTTTCTAGCTCTCGCTCACTGTCGATACGGCAGCGATGCATTCAAAAAGACACGCTTTCTGACTAAAACCGGATCATTAGGGTGAAATGCACACCAAAATATCATCTGCAGCACCGTGAAATAACGAGACGTGCATTTATGTATGTAGGACAGCGTGTAAATGCGAGTCATTAGGCCATTAATGTCAGACTCATTGCGTCCTGGTGTCACTCTGCACTTCTCAACACTTCTGCTGATATTAGTTTAACAAATGCAGTTTGATGCAAGATAAATAAATGTTCAAACGCTCATGTTTAGGTATTGAATTTGTGCATCTCGGTAATTTGATTTACAATCAGAGGTGACAGGCCGGTGGGCTCAGGTAGAGCTAAAGCAAACGCACGAGGAGCGGCTGCCTGCGACAGAGCTTTATTAACTCCACCTCAGATATGCTAAAGTGCCTAGATACAAACACTTTGTCAAAATCAGGCTATTTATACATGGTAAAAGTATGCAACTTTGTGTTCAGTTCTGAAGAGTAGCTGTGCTGAGATATCTACATTTAATGAAACGATCCGATGTGTGCAATGACAGGTGAACTGATCGCTTTTTCATACCTTTGGAGATTCAACACTGTGAATGTGAAGTTTCAACTTTGTCTCAGATGCATAACAATGAGTCAATAGTTGTCATCCAGTATGAGTATGAAGTATTATTTCATTGCACATGAACAATGGAAGCAATTCCCCATCTAGAAACATATATACATGTATAGAATTATTATATTTATTAATGAAGGATTATATAATTAAAATATTAAAACTTACTTTATAAAAGTATATAGCATTATATATATTACAATTGTAAAAGAATTACATTAAATATAAAGTAAAATTCTCTGTATGCACTTGACTAACAGATTCAATTAAATGATAAATTCATAACATTAATTTATTAAATAAATATTATATATAAATAACATTTATATTTAATCATTTATAAGAATTATTATATTAAATTTAATTTATTAATTAGAAAAATTAGATTGAACTAATGTATTACATTATTAGTGATCTGCTTCTATAATTACTTAAAGAGAAAAAAAAGTCAGTAGTTGTTAATATAAAACTAAATAAATTAAGTGACTATCAGCTCAGATTCTTTGGTGAGAAATACTTGATACATTAGTGAGATCTTAGATGAAACATGCACTATATATATGTGTATATATGCATCAATGTAAATGTATATTGCATAGTTATTATATATTGTGTCTCTATATATTGCAAACTTTCCATTTGCTCTCTCTTTAATTCCATGGAGTTCTAAACTGATACACAGATGTAAATATCACAGATTAAAATGCATTTGTATGATTCAATCTTTTAGGCCTCAACTTTGTCTCAGATGCTTCTAAAATTATGAGAAAAAAAGAGATATTAAAGAGACCTCAGTTGCCATTTTTCTATTCTAAAGAGATGCACAAATCAAAATCTCAATGCATCATGCATGTGAGAGCTGATGTTTGCATGCAGAATAAAGGCGGAGAGCGAAGTATCTCCTTTAAAGCAGGACCTGAAATTCTTGTTTTTGGCAAACACGCCTGACCCAAATTTTCTGCCCCCTTCCTCCTCTGTAAGATGCTTTAGCAATCCTCACGCCCCGAGGGCGACTGTGTATCCTTTAAGGAAGAGGGGGGGAGCCTGCCAATGCCTTTCCATATAGCATGCTTAATGACAGATCAACGCCGCCAATATAAGTCTTTCTTGTAGCAATAATTAGTGAGGGATCCGCACTCCAACAAGCCGGTTTGCTGAGTTAATACCAAAGACAGATTACAGGCGGTGCCAAAGAGTGCCCTGGCATGTAGCTGGCAGTGCTTCCCCCTCCAAAAAAGAAAAAAGCTTGACATCACATTAGCACACGGTCAAGGAGTTACATCCTAACACTTCCATAATCTGCTTTCCTGCACAATTAGCCTGCCATAATAAGTCACTGTCAAGACACCGGGGGAGAAAGAGAGATGGGGGCAGGGGGCTTCACCCACGGTCTGACGGGCCATGCTTGTGTTGCCTGTCTGTAATGGAGACGCTGAGATTATGTGGCCCTCCAGAATTCCCAAAGGGCAGTGTTTTTCTGGAATTAAGGCCCAGTGTCTCACTGAGCCCCAATTATCTAAGCAGAAAAATCAAGCGTAAATGAGGCAGGAACAAACGTCAACTGGGTCTGAATCAAATCAGAACCTCTTCTTAAAATTCCAATTTGAGAACGGAATATTTGAATTGAGCAAACAAAAGGAATGCGGAATGGAATTCAAACACATTTAAATAGAATACATTAAAATGGTTTAAAATATTCGTTTTTTTCTAACATTTTCTCCTTTTGGTGTGAATTACTAAGGTGTTTTATTGCAAAACATAAACAATTCCAAAAATATTAGTTAAAAAGCCCCCTGCAGAAACGATATATTTAATAACTATAATAATTTATAAACATATATATATATATATATATAAAACGATTTAAAAATTGTATTGAAATATATAAAGAATATTATAAAATATCATATTTAATGTATTATAAAGTAATAAATAGTACAATAATACAATAATTATATTGACACAATAATTCTATAAGTCAAGTTTGGATCCTTGGCTAATAAAGATTTTGTGATTTAAATTAAGGAACTTTTATTGATCTAATTGACACCATAAGCAATTCACATGTATAAACACCTAAGTATAATTCTTAATCATATAGTTGTGATGATTTTCCTTCTTTTTTGGGGGAAATCTACTTATGTATCCTGTGGGGCGTGGCCAATCCAGTCCAGTTCCGAATTCCAGATCCGGATCCAGAACTCTAATTTGGAATTTTCTCTCATGACCCCGTCGACCTTTTCGAGCGCTGGACTAAAAAAAGCTTTTGCTGCAAACTTGAGGAAACTCTGCGGAAGAGAACGAAGCAGCGACAAGAATGAGGAGTGGAGAGAGGGGAAAAAGAGGAGAAACACACACACACACACACACATGTGTGCTGATGACACCCGGTTCCATTCTTCCGCTCTTTCCTTCTCTCCGCTCGGCGCCTGGCAGCACAGAAGGGCTAAGCTGGGAGCTGTAATGTCATTAAATTGCAAATGCTTTTTTTTCTTCCTTGCCGACACACACTGTTTACTTATCTGGCAAAAACATATGTTGGAAGGAATCCGTTAAATTCTGCCCATTGCCTTGGGTGAAAGTGCAATAGAAACGGACCCACTGAGCACCTTCAGTTGTCTCCTTTTAGCACTTCTCCTTATCTACAAGGCTGCTTAGCAGCAAACTGGCGAGTTCAATGAAAAATGAAGATACAGCGCGAGATTAGGCCCGAGAACAGTGAGAGGTAGACAGCTTGCGGAGAGGGTCATCCTGTCGCAAATGATTTTCAACTCCCCTCCTTTTCCATCTGCATAAATGACTATTTTTAAGGCATCTCCCGCGCCTGTATATTTTTCCCACTCTGTCACACATTTAATTTCACGCCCCGTGTTCTGAATATGCTTAAATGCATATCTCCGATGCACCTTTAAGCCCACGGAAAGAGGACTTTGGGGGAGGGAGAGATGGGACGTGCTGTAGAGATGCCGAGAGGATGCTGGGAAGGGGCGGCTCGGCAAAATTAAAGATAAAATGGTGTGATTTGCACTACAAGTCTATTACTTTATGGCATTTACATAAAGTTTACCTCTGCAGTTCCGCCGCTTCTCCTCCCCTCCTCCGGACCACCTTCCCGTCGATCGGCTCGTATAAATATGTATAAATCTTTGTTTGGGGGGAAAACAGAATTCGGGAGTGGCACAGAAAGTTTGAAGGGTCTCACGTCGCTGGTTCTTCTCGGGATCGTCGGCTATCTACCCACAATCCTCCGGGAGAAGGCCAAGAGCATCCTGACAGTAAAATCCCAAATCAGTTGTTTCTGTTTGAGGACCACCTGCTCCTCAGATGTTTCTCCTGAGAGAAGGACACAGAATAAAGTCAGAGATGACCTGTGGTGCTCTGTTTGGATTTCACTGATGTGGACTTTTTACACTTTCTAACGCCAGATGTATTTTGATATGGTATTTTATTTTATGAATGTTTATTTAATTTCTCTCTTGAAATATTGTCATTCCGAATTAATGGAATTAATATATATATTAATATGCAATTTGCAATATGCAATATATTTATGTATTGACTTTGATAATATATATATATATATATATATATATATATATATATATATATTATCAAAGTCAATACATCAATAAATACAATGTTAAAAAATATATATTACTCTTCACTGTTTGCTGACATCTGCCTAATTTTGGTGCAGGAGAGAAATCTGAAAAAGTTGATACTTCAAAAAATGAAATTAAATGGCATTTTAGTTCAGTAACATTTTATTTTGACCTTGTTACATATACTTTAATTATACATTTAATTACTGAGTAGTATCAATTAACTATGTGTACCTATATGCTGTATGGTTAGGGTTAAGGTCAGGGTTTAGATTATGGTTAGTTGCATGCAATTTTGCACAATTAATTACTATTACAACAGTGCGCACATGTAACAAGGACACTGTCAAATAAAGTGCAACCAGATTATTACAATAAAATGTTTTAATATCATCATATATCATAGTCTTCTTGTAGTTTAACTGTATTTATGTATTTTTAAATTTATGTATTTATTTACTCTTCCTTGAAATATTGTTATTCTGAATTAATGTTTATTTTTTTCATTAAAGGGGACATTTCACACTATATAATTTCAGGTGTATTTTCAGCGGTTTTTATTCATTGATTGATTTGTATGCATTCATTTTTATTTATTTATTGATTTATTTTTGTAGAATTGTTCCTTTATTCTTTCTCAAACTGTTGGTATTTCAAATGAATGTGTTCCTTATGTCAATATGTGTCATTTAGTGAAAAAGTGCATAAATAAAGGCCTACTGTAAAAACACAAAAAGGAAAGAAGAGTATTTCACCTCATTCTGGTGGAAGCCTCTGAAAGCAAACTCAAGACGCACCATCAATCGTCTCTGAGCAATGCTACATAAAGCAAAGGGAGAGTTCTGCAAACTTAGGAAAACACCTGCTTCTTCTGAGCTCTTCCTCTGTTTCGGCGGGAGGTCCGCTTCTGTTTCCGGCTGAGGGACGCCTGCGGATTGGCCAGCGCAGAGACTGGGCTATTCAGAGCACGCGCGCTTCTTCTTATTGTCTGGGCCGCTCCGCGTTTGAATACTCTCTCTCTCTCTCTCTCTCTCTCTGCGTCCAAACAGATGAGAAAGGCTTAGGAGGCGCACGGCTTTCTCTCCACTCCTTTTTTTTATTTGCAATTAAATGCATTTCAAATGGAACAACTCTACAGAAAGCAATTTCGATAAGAGAAGAAAAGGCCATTGCTTTCCCCCACCTCCATTGTTGCGACTTTTGCATTTCAGCCGCATTCTGTTATGTGAAATTGCACAATCGAAAACATATCTCGACAGTGGATGTGCCTCAAAAATTTAATAGTCCCATATTGAAAATTAAATTGCATCTTAGAAATCATTTAAGCCCTTTTCTCGTTTTCTTTCTCGAATGCCTTTCATCCGGCACACTTTTTGCTTTTGGCTTTTGACTTGCGACAAAGGTCCTAATTGTATTTCACTAAAACTGAAACGTTATATTTCCTTTTTATTTCCCGACTTGCCCCGACCACATTTCTTCCCCTCAAAAGCATGCGATAAAATAAGGACATTCGAATTAGAGCCATCTGGTCACGAGCTCCTCGCGCATTGTGTTGCGTTTTTGTGCGCGAAGCATGCACCGCTGCGAACAATCTCCTCCCCAATTGGCGCATCTTTGAAGGATTTCTGAAGCACTGTAAATAGCTCCAAACCCTCTCTTACAAGGTTTACCCCCGGAGCACTTTGTAACTTATCGCCCTTGCCTTGTGCCTCCTCTATGGCTGGCATTATGCTAAAATGTAAATCGCTAAGCTGCCAGAGATGTGGGTGTCACCATGGAGCAAGGCGAGCGAATAGTGTGTGGATTTCTTGGAGCCGTCGTAAAAGGTTCAGTTAAGCTACACAGTCAGGAATCGCCCCCTTCCATGTCCAAGAAATGTGATTTGAGTGCTGCTGATTTCGCATTTACTTTTCAGGGCGCTGTATCCTGAAATGTGTGCGTGTGTAATTCTCTGCTGTAAAGGCCCAAACGTCTTGCTTGCTGTATATGTGTGTGTGCCAGATGTATACCATGCTGTGTCCAATGTTAGTAAATTGCATATAGTGTTAAAATAAATAGCATGCAAGTACCCATATATCCGACTATCCTTATAGACAAATGATCAGATTTGGGCCACCAAGTGTAAAACCTTAATTAAATGTGCAAGAGAGTTTTGCTGCCCTCTAGAGCCTGTAAATGTGTGGAGGACATACCAAATTTCTTCCTAAATGATCAGTTCTTCTAGTGTGTTGAGAACAGCATACTATCTCTTACTGTTTCTGTAGTACTCGGTATGCACACTGCTTTCTGTTTAAATCAATGACCTCCTGCTCTCTATTCACATAAAGTGCACTGTACACAATAATGTATCCCACGATGCACATGATCTTCCATTTCCAGTGAGAAATAGACTTCCAATATTATTCTTTACACATACCTATAATTTGATAGGTTTGCCAAATGTGCAGGTTTTAAACAGAACCTATTAATGCTTTAATATTTCACTTTATTACACTACATTATTAAAAACGTACCTGTGTGCCTTTGACCACTTTCTGCAGTTTTTACAGAGGATTTGTTGACTAATGATCTGAAAAGAAAGGGATTGAACAACAGTTAAATATATAAACATATATTTAATTAAAAAGTACATATAAAATTAGACATATAATACAAAAAAACAATACTTAAAACAAACTATTGTTAATTATTATAAATACTATAAAAATATTATAAATATAAATTTAGAGAGAGATAGAGGGAGAGAGAGAGAGATAGTGTGTGTGTATATATATATTAGTGCTGTCAAACGATTAATCTCGATTAATTGTATCCAAAATAAAAGTTTTTGTTTACATAATATATACATTTATATATTAAATATATTTATATATGATATAATTTATATAAATACAAATGTGTACACTTAAATATATGTAAATCTTTTCAAAATATATGCTGTATGTGTGTGTCTTTATATATGTATAATAAATTATAAATTTATTATAATAAATATAATAAAGTGCTTTACATAAAACAAAATAAAATAATTATAAAGATGCACTCTGGTTTATATTCAGTGAGCATATTTGCAATATGTTTCGGTCCTAGGTCATTAGTGACTTATATACGATAAAAAAGTACTTTATAATCAATCTTAAATGTAACTGGAAGCCAGTGTAAGTGCAAGGTAAATCTGAGTATCATCAGCATAGCTGTGATAGGCAATTTGGTTATTTCTCATTATTTGACTTAGTGGAAGCATATACAGGCTAAACAAGAGCGGTGCTAGAATCGAGCCTTGTGGGACTCCGCATGTCATTGAAGTCCACTTAGACTTATGCTCTCCTAGACTCACATAATAGCCTCTCCCTTCTAAGTGTGATCTTAACCATTTGAGTACCATCCCAGAAAGCCCGACCCAGTTTTCCAGTCTCTCTAGTATTAGGTTATAATCGACAGTGTCAAACACAACACTGAGATCCAGAAATACCAGCACCGATATTTTGTAAACAAAAACTTTTGTTTGGGATACAATTAATCGAGATCAATCGTTTGACAGAACTCTGTTTCGACATGTGTTTTAGTTCCTGTTTTGCCTTATTTGGTCTGTTTCCTGTCCTTGTTAATCTGATTATTAGTTGATTCCCTGCACCTGTCTGTTCCTCATTATCCTGCCTTTAAAAACCCTAGTCCTTTCAGCTCAGTTTTGTCGGGTCAACCAGTAAAGATGCGTGTCTTCCTCCTGTTCTCCATGTTGGATTTACCCATGTGTTGGTTTAATCAATTCGATTAAATTCAAGTTTATTTGTATAGCACTTTTTACGATTGTTGTGAGATTCGTAACACGATACAAATCATTACGAAGCAACTTTACAGAAAATTAAGTTTCTACAATATTTAGTCGTAGCTTATAAGTGATTGTCAGTTTGTGCGCATATGATTTTTCTGGAAATTTATACAAGACATAGTCAGCCAGACGATGAATTAACAGCAATTATTATATGATGCAGTCACACTTGTAGCAATATTTGTTCGTTCTGTGTAATAAAGACTCTTTTGATTATTCTCGTCTCCGCGTTCCTTCCGACAGCGTGTGTGAAATATAACACCTTTTTAAATCAACATGATTTTATTAATTAGCATGGTTGAGCTCTGTTGATGGTATAAAAGCTATAGCATGTCCTTTTAAATCAGACATCACATGAATTCAAAATTACATTGTCTTAAAATAAAAATGTAATAGCCATATTTAAAGCCAGCCTGTCCTAACAAGTCCAGCTTGTTTTAGCAGCAGTGTATCTAGCTGTCATCTTTGTGTTTTTAATTGCAAAGCCCTTCAGTGGCAGACCAGAGTGCCAAAACCCAGGTAACCCTTCAGTGACGTCTTCAGTGTTTATCACCGCATGCACAACAATAATCTCTGCAGATGTGAGTGAGCCATTAGCTGAACTGTCTGAGACGCAACGGGAAATGTGTCATAATGCTAGTCAAATGGGCAGACCAATCCACGCTGCATTTGAAAACATTTCGCATTTTCTTCCACAAAGCCTCGTGCTTTTGAGATGAAACTGAAGTGCTCTCAATTACAATCTGAAAAGGCAACCTTTCTCTGAATCGACACATTAGGTTCCCTAAAACGTGTGTTGTACGGAGCCTGCTCTAATAGCCATTAGCAGAACTGATGCATTTTTCCATCAACATAATAATAATAATAATACTCCTGTTGCTTGTTACACAGAATTAAGCATCCCCTTCATCTGGACGTCCCTTTGAAATGCTATTAATCGAGAATTTCTCATTGTCGCCACTTCAAAGGATAAACGCCGTCCTCAGCGCTAACTATTTTATTCATCCCTAAAACAATAGCGTTTTCAGCAAGGCTTCAGCGAAGTGCTCTTTACCGGCTCAGACTACATTGTACGTGGACAAAATGATGGAAAAACCGGCAAGCGTACTCCACGCTACTGCAATTAGCCACTGAGGAATTAATACAACTTTAATGAGGCCCATTTAGGATGAGCATTAGCAGGCCATATTCTAGTCAAAACACAAATACTGTGACACAGAGAGAGAAATAATGGCAAAACCCATTTGTGTGTTTTACCAGGAATACTTTAAAGATAAAGATATTTCGTTTTTATTTAGACGGTTTAAGGATGCAGTTTTTATAGTGAATTGGTAATTCTATCAGTGTTTCTTTGTGCTTGTTTCATTCTTCAGCAGTGAGAAAAATATTGTTTTGATTTGGATTTTCATATGTTGGATGTGCTCTACAAAATAAAATAAAATAAAAAACATAAACATATTTTTTTTTAAATAAAAATAAAATAAAATAATTTTGGTGCAGATCTCAAATCTTGTTTGTGCTCTACTAAATAAAAAAGGTAATAATACTAAATTAAACAAATAAAATTGTTTTGGTGCAGATCTCAAATCTTGTTTGTGCTCTACTAAATAAAAAAGGTAATAATACTAAATTAAACAAATAAAATTGTTTTGGTGCAGATCTCAAATCTTGGTTGTGCTCTACCAAATAAAAAAGGTAATAATACTAAATTAAACAAACAAACAAACATAAAAAATAAAAATAATAATAAAATCAAATTATTTTGGTGCAGATCTCAAATGTTGGATGTGCTCTACCAAATAATAAATAAATAAATAAATAAATAATAAAAATACTTAATTTAAATTGGTGCACATTTCACATTGTATGCAATAAATAAATCAACTTATATCTTAATTTACTTATGTTGTTTCAAACTTGTGTGATTTTCGTTGTTCTGCAAAAAAATAAAAAATGTTTGTTTGTTTTTTTGTCCATATAATGAAATTCAAAGAGGTCCAATGTTCTTTAAAAATGTCTCATTGTATTTATATTTATTTATTTAGCCAGGAGAATCACATTGAGATATTTCTATCACTTCTTCCAGAGAGACCTGGTCAAGACAGCGGCACATTCAATTTCCCAAAAAAAGAACAACAATAAAACAACACAACAATTTACAAAAATCAAAAGCATAGTGAAACCAGATCAACTAAAACAATTACAAGTATCCGATAAAACATTTAGCAGAAGATGATTAAAGGTGCTTAGGGTTGGAAGTGCATCTAAATTGAGTACATTTTGCAATTCAGTCCAGGCCCAGGGAGCATAAAAGGAAAATGCACAACTTATATACAACACAAAATATATTTTCTTGTGACAACTTGCCCCAATCTGATATTTATGTCAAATACTCATTGCACGGTCCAGTCTGCCTTCATCATGGTGACTCTCACTCTTGTGATTTTATTGCATTTACTCAACAACTACAGCAAATATGATATTGGAATTGAATTGAAATTTACAAAAACTTTATTCTTACTACCAGAGAATACAAGCATGACTGAAAACCTGCTAGTAACTAAGATGCACAGAGATCTTGTGACAACTAGCCCCGGTTTACTCGCAATGTGTCCGTTAAGCTTCCATAATAGCACTCTCTCACGTGTTTCCCTAAAATACCAGCTTACTACATCCATGGCTTTATTTCTCACTGAACACTATGAGCAACAGAGTCTCTTAATAATTAATGAGGGAAATATCAATATTTGTCCTCTTATTCCTCCAGCTCTGCAGCACCATCATGTGTTCATAATGTGATGTTCTCCAATGAAACTGATGATAACCTGCTGCAATACGTACAATGAAACACAAATGGAAACAAATAGAAATGCGGCATTAGCATCTAGTTGAAATAAAGACAGAATCACTATAATTTAACACAATTAGTTAACTTTAAACATCTCATAAACATTTCATCAAAATATGATTTGCTGCACTTTTGTGCCTTGACAGATCAGGACAGAAAAACAACACTGTTTTGACTGTATTATTTTCTAATAATATTTTATTTAAACTTTGATTATACTTCATTTAAGACCATTTTAAATTAAACTTGTTTCCTTTTTTATATTTGTATTTTAAAACTGATGTTTATGTCTCTTTTTCTTATACATTATCAGCCATAAGTTTAGTTAAAGGCTTTCTGTTGAGGGTTTTTGTCATTTTTATTAGCTTAAATATATCTGTATAGTTTTTATTACTATTTTTATTTATTAGATTTAGTTTTAGTAGTTTTGGTATCATTTATATACTGTTATGGTTTTGTTAATATTTTGAATTCATGTTATTTTTTTAGAATTTATGTTTTCTTTTTTTTTTCTAAAGTTTTGCAATTTTGTATGCATTTTATGTCTCTCTATTTATTGTGGGGTTTTTTTTATTAATAAGTAAATAATTGGACGTCCATGACATGCAGAGTCCCACAAGGCTCGATTCTAGCACCGCTCCCACTAAGTCAAATAATGAGAAATGTTGAGAACATTTTTATTCTTTTTACCAATATGTCATAATAAATGTAACAATTTGCTAAATTTAAGCTTCTCTTGTGTCTAGATTCCAGCTCTGTAATTCACATGCATGCTGCTTACTTGTTTATATATACATTTTTATTTATATATATATATGTATATATATGTATATATATATCCATTCTTTATACAGAATGGTTTTATTTGTTCATTTACTCATTAAAGGTCATTTGTGGGTGCAGTTTTAAGTTGGGAGCACTTCACACGATTCTGTTAGTTAAGTCTTTGTTAATTTGTTGGCTCATCATGAGATGTGTGAGGTTTGCAGTGAAACGATCTGGAGACAAAGCACACTATAGCACAGGAACATATGATGGCCTACAGGTCTTCTGTTTCCGTCATCAATGTCCAAAACATGTTTAAGCCTGCAGTTAAATGTGTGATTGATCCCAGGACTAACAGTCTTTCTTCTGGTGATGGTTTGGGCATGATTTTTGACTAAGAACAAGGTGCAACACTTTCAGGGTTGCTGTAATAAACGTTTGATAGATTTGTTTGACTGATGATCTTTATTTGGAGTCTGAATGTTGCGGAGCTGCAAATCTTACACAGTCTCAGTCTGAGGATTCAGAGAGGCTTTGGTCAGTGACCCGGTTAGTCACAAGAATGACCCGAGGGGCGGCTGCAAAGATCCCGAGGAATTCACAGACTTCACACACGCTCAAACCCACTACAATCATTCACTTCAAATCCTTTTGGGGGGTTACATTCTCTCTCTCTCTCTTTTATTTTTTTAATATAAAACCAGAAAATTCTGAAATAAAAGGTTACTCAAACATTAATAAATACTATAATGATACACACAAACACACACACACACACACACACATATATATATATATATATATATATACACACACACACACACACACACACACACACAAACACACACACACACACACACACACACACACACATATATATATATATATATAACACAGTCATACATTAAATGAGGAATATTAAAAAACAAAGCTAACTGGACATATAAAAATAAAATAAAACAAAACAAAACAATAAAAATTAAATTAAATTAAATTAAATTAAATTAAAAGCTAAATAAAACATTAATAAATAGTAAAATAGTACATAAATAATACTAAAATAACACTGTCATACATTAAATGTGTTTTTGTTGTTCTGTGTGGAAACACTTAAAATAAGTTAAAATAATATAATTAATAAAACTTAATAAAAATAAAGCTAAAAAGGACTATATATATACATATACACATATATGTATGTATGTATGTATGTTTACGACTTTAAAAAAAATATTACTTTAAGCTAAATATTTAAATATAACAAGCACAGCAATTTTAACCTTCAATTTAAATTAAAATGTAAAATAATAATTAAAAAAATATATTCACTGTCACATAACAACAATAATTTAAACATTAAGATAAACTTGAAAAATTAAATAAACCAATACATTAAATATAGAAATATAAGTAAATTAAAAATATTACTAAATAATTTAATAGTGCATAAATTATCCTAAAATAGCACACTAAATGAGATTCTACTGTCCAAATACATTTTGGAGTCACTTAGTCTGCGTCAGTTTCTTCATTCCTGACTGAAACTGCATCGAGAACGAGTAACTCATATGATCCAGAATGAGAATATTTCTCAGAAACTGATTTCGAGACATGCTTTGTAAAACATCAGTGCATCAGAAGGAAACCTACATACGTTTTCTCATGTGTGATAACATCAAGTGTTTTATCTGCTCTACATGAGTAGAATCCATTGAGAAACATTTCCTCAGGGCTTTCGAGCAGCATTAGTGCAACACATAGTTTCTCTGTGTCAGGTGACTACCACGGGACGGCCGTAATAATCCCCCCATGCTCCTCTCGGCCGGAGCATATAAAGCACTGATGTGCTGGAGCTCTGTGAATACATGCATGTGATGTGTGGACACGAGCTGTTATAGACCTCCAGCCGTTACCGATACGCTCACAATTGCATGTAATCATTAAAAAAACACATTTACTTGTGATTAGTGACGTCCTGCGGCTTCTGAGGGAGAAACGGAGAGACTTCAGATATGAGGAGAGCGATTGTGTTGGCTGTGATCTCCAGTCTGGGATGGATGTACCTGGCCGAGGCTCAGTTCCCCCGAGTCTGCTGCACCGTGGAGGCCATCGTGTCTAAAGAGTGCTGTCCCGCGCTGGGATCGGATCCGGGGAACGTGTGCGGGGTCCTGTCCGGCCGGGGAAACTGCAGCGAGGTGCGTGTGGACTCCAAACCCTGGGGAGGACCGTACAGGTTAAGAAACGTGGATGACCGCGAGAGATGGCCCACCAAGTTTTTCAATCGCACCTGTCGATGCTTTGGTATGAAGAAAATACTACTACTTTTGGCTTTCTGATGAATGGTTGAAATTATGGCTGTTTGCATACTTGACCAGGTTTATTCTGCATGATATCAACCTGAAATATATATTATGATATACAAGTACAGCATTAATTTTAGTAGAAAAAACTGGATTCAAATTAAAATATAAAATTGTCTATACTTTATATACAAGTAATATATGATTGTTTAAATCTACATTACAATTATCTTTAGTGTATAATTTATAGAAATTAATGTATAATTAGCATTAGTATATATTACAATTATTATATATTAAAACTTATAACCTTTTCCTTAAATTATATTTATATATATATATAGGTGCTATGTATTGAATATTTAATTTTCACACACGTACACACACATTTATATATATATATATATATATATATATATATATATATATATATATATATATAAAAATGTGTGTGTACGTGTGTGAAAATTAAATATTCAATACATAGCACCTATATATATATATATATATATATATATATATATATATATATATATATATATATATATATATATATATATATATATATATATATATAAATGTAAAATATACATAATTTAATAATAATAATAATAATAATAATAATAATAATAATAATTAATATTAGCATTACACATATATTCAAATGTATTTTAATCTTTATCTAGTTCTAAATAAATATATATATATATATATATATATATATATATATATATATATATATATATATATATATATATATATGTGTGTGTGTGTGTGTGTGTGTGTGTGTGTGTGTGTGTGTGTGTGTGTGTGTGTGTGTGTGTATGTATGTGTGTTTGTAAAAATAAAATTTTTACACATAGCACTTATATATAAAATAAAATGTAACAATATTCAGAATTTAATTATATATATATATATATATATATATATATATATATATATGTATATATATATATATATATATATATATATATATATATATATATATATATTATATATATTACCATTTATATTCAGTTGTGCTGTATTTAATATATGAATTGTATTACTTCTTTAATACTTGTTTTATTCATTAAAATATATATTAATAATAATAATAATAATAATAACAACAACAATTAAAATTACCATATTCAAATGTATATTAATTTATATCTACTCCTAAACACACACACACACACACATACATATATATATATATATATATATATAAGTGTGTTGTATTTAATATAAATTAATTGCACTTTTTGAATACTTGTTTTCATTAATTGAAAAAAAGATTGTGTCCCAAATGTTTCATTGTAAATATCCCTTTTGTTTTCGATTGGCCATCTCTAAAACTAGCCTGAATGTGTATCTCCTGAACAGGGAACTTTGCAGGTTATAACTGTGGCGAGTGTAGATTCGGCTGGACGGGGCCGAGCTGTGACCAGCGCAGGGCTGCTGTCGTGAGGAAGGACATTCACTCTCTGAGTCCCGCCGAGCTGCAGGAGTTCCTGGACGTCCTGGACCGGGCCAAAACCACCGTCCACCCTGAATACGTCATCGCCACACAGCACTGGCTCGGCCTGCTGGGACCCAACGGCACCCAGCCGCAGTTCAACAACATCTCCATCTACGACTTCTTCGTCTGGCAGCACTACTACTCTGTCCGGGACACATTACTAGGTCAACACTGCTCTGCTGCATTAAAACATGGAGAATAAATCACTTCTTTCAGACCCGTCGATTAAAATGCATGCCTTTTCATTTCTTTACATAACTGACAGGAAATGTTTTAAATCATTATTACACTGAAAAAGAAAAATTATTCAATTTACTAAATTTGTTAAGGTAAGTGGTTGCAATTTATTTTTGCTACATTGTGATATTTTTTATTTTTATTTTATTTTTTTGCTGAAAGTCAACTAAATTTTTTATAAAATAAATAGATTGCAACCACTTACCTTAAAAAAATTTGTATTTATTTTATTATTTTTTAGATTTTGCCAATGAGGAAAATGCAGACGAAATGCCCAAATTTTGGATGAATAAATCAAGTAGAGATATACAGTTAATCAGATTACAAAACGGACTAGTGTCTGGGAATATTATATTTTACATAACAAGTACATAAACATTTTTACAGAAATATTTTACATAATATTATATTAAATACAAAATGCTTTTTAAATATTAAAATCTATTTAAATCATTAAATCCAGATTTGTTTTATTTATATTTTAAAATATAATTATTATTAACGTTTAATGAATTCAGTTGATCAGACATGCTTTTTGATTGTTCAGCATTAAAAGAAATCCACAAAAATCAAATCAAACCGAAAGCATGGAATCTGAAGGATGTGTTGTATTGTGTGCTTACTTCATCTTCTTCACTTCACTTGTGACGTCTTGTTTCTGGCAGGTCCAGGACGTCCTTTTAAAGCCATCGACTTTTCCCACAAGGGTCCGGCGTTCATCACCTGGCACAGATACCACCTGCTCAGTCTGGAGAGAGAGCTACAGGTCACTCCTGCATTTCTGGCTCTAGTCTCAACTTCTCAACACAGTGTCCAAAGTAAAGGAAACTGACCATTAGGACAGAGATACGGACTAAAGTCGGCCCATGATGACCTTTGATCTGTCCCGTCTCAACTTATCTTAAGAGGGGGCTCTTCTTGTATCGAATTTGTGAATTTGATTTTAGGAATGCAAATTTGTATATAATATAATTGGATATAATTACATATAATAAATTTCTGGCTTACAGTGACCAACAACAGCAAAAAAAAAAAAAAAAAAAAAAAAACAGTTTGATTACTTCCTTTTTTTTGTGAATAGCTAAGAAGCTTCACACCAGATTAGCTCTGTTGAAAATTAACAGAACATATTTTTTCACATGCGTCAACTAATTTCAATCAGTTAAATGGTAATGGAAAAAAATATATATATGTTTTCACTGCTTTAATTGAACCAAATTCAATAGTTTATCCAATTCCAACTTCAAGTTACATAAAAGACGAGTTGAAATCACTTAAACAGTTTCATTGTATCATTGTAAAAAAAAAAAAAAATGAATAAATGAATATATATATATATATATATATATATATATATATATATATATATATATATATATATATATATATATATATATATATTTTTTTTTTTTTTTTTTTTTTTTTCTAAATATATCCTGAGGAATAAAACAAAGAATATTTCATTGCTTTACTTACTGCACTAAATACTTACTAAGTAACTTACTTTCTAAATTACTTAACTAAGCACTTATTACCACTTACATCATTGTTTAATTACATTGTAATTACTTATGAAATTCACAAGCACTTTGAGAGTATAAACTTTACTTCACTTAAACATTTACACAACAACTGCACTTAAGTTTTGAAGTTGAAGCAGTTTTTTTATTTTTACAGTGTTACAGTGCCTTAATGATTAAGTTTACATGTTTATTCAGAGAAACATCGTGAGCTTCCCGTCTCCTCTGAACACTTGGCTCAGTGTGTTTGTTCATATTATCTTCTCTTCACAGAAACTCACAGGTAATGAGAACTTCGCCGTCCCGTACTGGAACTTCGCGACGGGTCGGACGGAGTGTGACGTGTGCACAGACTCTCTGCTCGGAGGACGGGACCCCGCTGACCCGTCCCGCATCAGCCCGCGCTCCAGGTTCGCCCGCTGGGGAGTGGTGTGTGACAGGTGCGTTTCTCCTACATGCTTCATCACGGACCAGGTTTAGAGGCTCTTAACCTGTGAGACAGACTTGCATATTTACTCATCTGCTGTCTTTGACGTCACATTTCAGATCAAGTGTGTCAAAACCAAATTAGTGAAAGATTATATTATCATTTTCAGAGTAAAAGTAGCATGCATTTTTTAAAGTATTAGAAAACGAATTGATAGGCTTGAAAAATGCATAAGGGGCACCAGAACAACTTCTTTGCATTTTCTAAGTTTTAGTATTTTTAGATAAGCTACTTGTGTTTTTTTTTTTTGTTTTTTTTTTTGTAATAATTGTAGGACTTAAATTTAATTTTTATCAACATTTAATGCAACAAATTTTTTTATATAAACAGTTTTCATCTAATATTTACATGTACATTTACAGTATTTATTTGAATTATTGAATATGTGTATTATTGAATATGAATAAGTATTTTAGTCTCAGTTAGCAAATAACAAAACCCTCAGGAAGAATTTCTACATTAGCATTATTTATTTTAGTTAGTTGCAAATACCGGTGTTTTTCAGTATCCATGAAATATAGTTTTTGTTTATTTGGTTTACAAATTAAATTAAATTTGTATGTGTTCTGCTTTAATTGAAAAAACATTTAACAAATCATTTTGTGTTTGTTGTTTTTTTTCCATAGTTTTTGTTGTTTTTACATTTTTTTAATTTATATGTCAATTTTAGTGCACCACGGTAAATAAAAAAAATATTGTTGCATAGAAAAGTAGCTGAAATCAAATAAGTTAAATATTTAATATTTGATTTCATTTATTTATTTGTTACAAATAATTAAAATGTTTTTTTTTTTAAATGGTTTTAGTTTTAGCTAACAATAAAAGCCCTGGTCAAAGCATGATTTTCATTTTTATTTTTTCATCTAAATTTATATTTAATTTCAGCTTATTAAAAATTATTTTTTAAATAGTTTTATTAATTTGCACATTAGCAAGAGCCTTGATCTAATCAACACTGTGACAGTAATGAATTTAAATATGTAATGGTACAATATTGAGACAATAAATTAATATAATAACAAAGGCACAAAATGCTTCCTATATAAATATAAAAATCTCATAACATATAAATAAAAATATATGACTGCCTTTATATGAGTTGAGAGTATAGTTATTGTTTTTAAGGAAGTAGAGAACATGTGTTTGAATGCACCAGTGACTCACTAAGTAGTGCACTTGACTTTCTACTAAACTAAGGAGCAGAATAACTCCGTCTCAAACCGAAAACACTTCACACCTGCAGCTCACACTGATCCAGAATCATGCCAGCATGTGTTATAATGTAATGCCGTGCATCTTCTTCTTTCAGTCTGGATGAATATAACCTTCTGGTGACCCTGTGTAATGGGACCAGCGAGGGATCTCTGCGCAGAGGAGTCACGGAGAGCACTAACGTGACTTTACCAACCATGAACGACGTCAGAAGTTGCCTGAACCTCCGAGACTTCGACAGTCCACCGTACTTCACCAACTCCAGCTTCAGCTTCAGGTAAAGCAGTCCATCACAGCATCTGTTCATCTAAAAACATTTAATCATGTTCTACTCGCTCCCAGATCTCGTCCATCTCCTATTTTCCTTCATCCAGGCAAAACAAAACGAGGTGATTTAGAACGTCAAAAATCACACAATTAAGCAGATGCATGTCTATCCATGATTTAAATCATCATTAATCAAAATCTCAACCATAATATAAGTAATTAATTTCACCTGAAAGAACAAAACAGACTGTTTTCTAAATCCCTCAACCCTATAAAGCTTACTGTTTCATAACTGATATGTCAATTCGAATGCCTCTTAATGATAAATATGATCAAAACCTTGCTATAAAGCCCATTGCACACAATCTACTCCAAGCCTTCTGTCTCTGATTGATGATTGTGTAAATTGTGCAAGTAAATTGTGCAATTGTACAAACGTCCACCTTCATCTTGTTAACTGGTTCTTGTAATATAAGCATAAGAATAGCTGTAGTAATATCTTCCTGGTATGAAAACGGGAAGTAAAAATCTCATCTCACTGAGACACATCACTGGAGATATAGAGGGATGACGATGTATAGATCATTCATTTATGTAAGCGTTTGCTTTAAAGATCACATTGATTTAAATTAAAATCATATTTTTAGGACATATACATATCAGTATCTGCATAAAATTGTGTATTTTTGCTCAGTTTGAGTCTTGAGTCAGTTGTTTTTCTCCACATTCTCACTATATCACACTACTATACGAGCCATAAAAGCTTAAGGGATCAAATATGATACTCAACAATAAAAAAAATACGGTAACACTTTATAATAACTGCATGCTATTAATCATTAGTTAAGCATTAGGAAACAGTTAATTCATAATTTATAAAGCATTAATAGACATTTACAAGCAGTTTATAAATACAGATATAAATGCTTTATACCTGATTTAAAAGCATATCTATAATGTATTTAATAATTTTTTTTTCATACTTTATTAATGATCAAATTATAATTTCTAAATTAAGTATAGCATTATTTACACACCAGTTATTAAGGAGTTGTCAGTGGTTCATAAGATCACTTAGAAATTGTAAGTAAATGATTAATAAACTATTTAATTGTGCATTCATACATCTTTTTATTCAGACATATAGTAATAGTTACATAGTGTTAATAAATGGTTTATTAACATGCATTTCTACTGTAATTCAGGGTTAATTCAAGTAGTTATAAAACATATGTAGTTGTTAGTTAACTATTTTTGTGAGCTCATCTATAGTGAGGACTATTTATGCCTTGTAAAGCTTTTACAAATGAGATTTAAATGCTGTTAATATTTCTATGTTCTGCATCACTGTGTTGTGTTTGTTTCTGTTTTTTGTTTAGAAGATAACTGAGCCTTTAAATATCCTTTATAAATGCTTTACAAGGCAAAACTAGTCCTCACTTTAGATGAGCTCACTTAACACTTTAGATGAGCTCACATAAATAGTTAACTGACCACTACTAAATGCTTTATAACTACCTGAATTTACTACATTTCGTGTGATCTTATGAATCACTGGCAACTCCTAAATAACTGGTTTGTAAATAATGCTATACTTCATTGAGAAATGATAAATTGATCATGAATAAAGTATGAAAATACAATTATTAAACACATTATAGATATGCTTTTAAATCAAGAATAAAGCATTTATATCTGTATTTATAAACTGCTTATTACTGTCTATTAATGCTTTATAAATTATGAATTATCTGTTTACTAATGCTTAATTAATGATTAATAGTGTGCAGTTATTATAAAGTGTTAACTTTTTTTATTTTTTTTTTATTTTTTTTTTATATTTAGTTTAAAGTCTCACGGTTCCATAAAAAAAGTGATTTTTCTGATATGCATTTCATATGTCAAGCAAGAGTTTACCTGATGTCTGTGAGTTAGTTTTGAAGTGTTCTTCCACCTTTCCTTGAAGGAACGCACTGGAAGGATACGATAAGCCGGACGGAGAGCTGGACAGCTCTGTGAACAATCTGCACAACCTGGTTCACCAGTTCCTCAACGGGACCAGCGCTCTGTCCCACTCCGCCGCCAACGACCCAATCTTTCTGGTAACATGATGATCAGTGTACATGAGCTCTGGATTCTGGATAGAGACATGTTCTCTTTTGTCTTCATCCAGACACCTTGGTCATGCCTAGATTAAAACATTTGTAAAACTAACATTTCCATTTAGGTGCTTCATACATTCACCGATGCCATATTCGAGGAATGGATGAGACGCTCCCGTGAAAACGCCAGCTTCCCAGATGAGATGGCCCCTATCGGACACAACCGGCATTACAACATGGTCCCCTTTTTCCCACCTGTGACCAACGAGGAGATCTACGTCGCTTCTGAACAGCTGGGATATTCCTACGCCATTGAGCTCGAAGGTAACAAACATGCTGTCAATGCACAGATCATCATAGGAACAAATTACCCAAAAAAGGCTAATTCTGTCATTATTTACTTACCCGTATTAATTGAAGAACACAATAACTAGTGATCTCGCCTGTCAAGCTCCAAATAAGACTAAACACAACATAAAAAAGCACCATAACATTGGTCAGTTTGAACTGTTGTTGTATGCAAGTAATGATGCAACCCAAATTATTATTATTTTTCATTAAACAAAAACAACAATCAAGTGTCTTTAATAATCACTTTGTTAACAACTTTGTAAATAATCAACTCTCAAATAAAAATGTGTTTCTACGCCTACCTCGTTGTTGAAATATAAACAATGGTGTCCCGTAATAAAACGTTTTCATGACAGATAAATGACTAATAATGAAGACGACAGGTTAAGTAAAAATATCATGGATATATAGTGCATACATTACATTCTAGCTATTATTTTTGTTATGGACAATGAAAAGCTTTACATTACATTGTTTACAAGCGGTGCCAACGTTTTTCCGTGGTTCAAACACTGATTGAGCGATGCATGATATATTGGATTGAGTTGTAGGCTACTATTTCTTTTAACACCTGGTTTTCATTCCTTTTTATTTCGTGTTATAACTAGTAAATATAGAGATGACTGGTTTTTTATGCGCTTGATGGCGCTGTCAAACCACATTTATTGTTCAAATTTCGGCATAAAACTGACATTTTGTGAAAACTGTTTCATATTAAAAGGAACAAAGACCAAAGCTTATTGTGAATATCAGATGCAGGTTACTAATAATGATTCACCAGCTTAAGTTTTGTCAAGCAGTCCCAGCATCCACACAACTGACATGTTTAAGTTATCCGTGGTTAACTTATCCAAATTGACACTGAAAATGACATGCAACATTTGAGGAGGCGCAAAATCATTTCGGTCAATATTTTTTCGCAGCTTCGAATCTTTTGAGAATCGTTTGTTTTGAAGCACTGCTTCGGAGCGCGTCTCAAACTGTTAAATTCACGTGACTCAAGTAAACAAGGCTTTGTTACATCATAGCCCTTTCGAAATATCAGTGGCCTGCCAAAAAATAAAATAAATAATTCAATAAATAAAATTGAGTGTAGTTTCATTTGCACCATTTCGACCATCATGCGTCATGACCAGCGTCAGGAATTTGTGAAGACATTTGTCAAAAATGTTTTTCAAAATCATGTTTTCTGTGGCCTAAATTTCGGTGTACCACAATATAAAATAGGTGCATAAAGGTGAATTAATCAGGATACATTTGGGAAATGGTGTTTTTGTTTCAACATGCATTTTCAAGAATTTCCCAAAAGTTTCTCATCCACACTGGAGCAGATATAAATGATAAGATATAATCTTTAATTTCGAGATATAGCCTAAACTCATAATTCTGAAGAAAACTGATCGTGAGATAGGCCTAAAAAGTTGAGGTTACATTTTATATTTCATGAAAAAAAAAAAATGAATAGTGATATAAATTTTGAAAAATATATTATTGAAATTAAATTAATGATTTTCTTAACAAATATATCTCTTGCAATTGGGCCTTTGTGTTTTTATCTCACAATTCTGAGTTTAAATTGCCATTGCAAGAAAAACATTGAATTGTGAGATATCTTATCTTTACGTGAAAAAAACACTTTATGGGTTTGAAACAACATGATAAATATATAATGAGAATATTAATTTTAGCCGATCTATTAGTTTAACAACTTTGGCAGAACTCTGAATCAACAACCTACATGATGTGAACTCATTAGATATTTTTTAAAAACTTCCCTCAGAATTGCTTTTATTTGTTTTATAGTTTTCTATTGAATTGTTGTATTTACAGTGCATTGTCCTATACAGTTCTGTTTGCCTTTGTGTAAAGCTTTTATGTATAAAGCAACGTTTAAAGGTGCTATACATAACACATGTATTATGGTTATAGTTAAAGGTTCTGTAGTTGATCTTTCAGTGTGCATGTGTTTCAGAAACAGACAGCAGGCCGTCCATGTTTCTGCTGGGCAGCACGCTGGGAGGAATCTTCCTCGGTCTGCTCCTGCTTCTGTTTCTGTCAGTGCTGTATGTGCAGCAGAGGAAGAGACGCGAGTTTCAGCCTCTCCTGAACACAGAGTTCACCACCACAAGATACACAGAGGAAGCCTAATTCACATCAGCAGCCCTGTCCCGAACCCTCATGCCCTGATCCAGACGGTGCATGCAGAGCCAAACATGAAGATGATTGCAAAAATTCACTAAAATCACAAACTCTGCTGGTGGTTAGAGAGGAGCGATGAATCAACGAGTCTGCTGAATTTGTTTAAGACCCCATGCAAATGAAAAGGGCACATATTTATATACCCTACAGTTCAAACGTTTGGGATTAGTACGATTTTTATTTTCAGCAAGGAGGCATTAAATTGATAAAAAAGTGACAGTGAAGATGTATACTGTTCTTTTCAACGTTGTTCTTATATAAAACAGTAAATCATCATATTTTCATGATTTCTGAAGATCATGTGACACTGAAGACTGGAGGAATGATGCTGAAAATACAGCGGAGCATCACAGAAATAGATTATATTTAAAAACATATTCACGTAGAAAATAGCTACTATAAATTGTAATAATATTTCATAATTTGTACACTATTTTTGATCAAATGAAAGCAGCCTTGGTGAGCACTGAAGATAAAATCGTATTGACCCCAAAATGTTTGAACAATATCGTGTATCTTTGATTTTTAAAACCTTGGCTTCATTTTTGTTTGTCATTTTCTTAATAAACTTACTGGAGTTTAATTGTCATTTTCATATTTTTACATTTCTAAAACATGATTCCTTTATATGCTAGAGGTAAAATGTCTGTGCCATTAGTTTTAAGTTTACAGAAGTTCGTTTGTCATATGATGCTTTATGTAAAGAGCAGATTAAAATATCTGTTATTTTAAATATTTTCCTGCCGGTTTGAGCTCACAAATCTCATTCATGTGACCGATCACTGAAAACACAACGGACAATAAGAGCTGTGTCAGAGAAGATTAACAGTAGTGATTTGAGTCTGTTCTCAGACACGCTGCTTAACAGCTTTGTGTTTCATGCAACGGAGAAAACAATAGAGCTATAGTAAATGATCACATAATATTGATTTCTGGGTGAATTATTCCTGTTAATGCAAATAAACTCATGAACTCTGTAAAGCAATCACACCACAGATTGAAAATCACATTCTTAATTTAATAAATATTTAATAATGATTAGTTATGATTTTTTCTTTTTTAAAAAGAGGATTTTAACATTAATGATATGGTGCTTTTAGATGAAGACAGGAATACAAAAACTGCACTTTCTGAATTTATTCAAGATATGAATGTAAAGAAACACGATGAGATATCGGTTTTACAATGAAACAGATATGCTTTTATAACATATCCAGGACATTTCTTCAGTATTTTTTTTTTTTATCGTTATTTGAGCATTTCACAATAAAACACTGTTTGAGTCAAGATTGAATTTAAAATGACTATAGCTTGAAAAATCTAGCCCTTTTTTAAGCGATTACTTATTTCTTTCATAGGTTTTAAAGCGTTCTGATGTGATTTAATAGTTGAATGAATATTTCTATAATACTGCTAGAAATCAGCTTTGTTTTCCCTGTAGCAAAGTATATGGAAACCTCTGACGGAAACAAAGATTGCACATCTTAATATCAAAGTGCATTACATTACATTCTTTAAAAAATCTGGGAAAAAAGCAGTAAATGATCTCATGAAGCACTGTGAAATGTAATTAATAACTGCTGAGAAAAACACACTCTTGATCAGAATGTTTGCATTTTTTTAGTAAAAAATCTAAATACCTTTAAAACAAGATTTTCCCCTTTTTTAAGCATAAAATCTAACAAAATTTTGTGAGGCATATGCTTTTAAAAAATAAACTATTTGTGAATGTTTGTGAAAGGCTAAAATCTCCATATATATTTATTCTCAATTAAATACTCTTGATTAAAGAACATATATTTTGTTGCAAATATTCTGATTAAGAATATGATTTTCACACCATAAGTGTACATATTAATAAGATTTATACTGAAAGCTTTAAAAAAAAAAAAAAAAAAAAAAAACACACACATTGAAGGTGAGCATTCAAATGCAAAGGAAACCTTGAAGAAAACATATAACATTAAAATCTTCTAAATATAAAAATAACACTCATAATAAATCAGCCAGCCTCAATTCTCCACTGACCAATTCAATCTGGATCTTCATGAAGCGGATGTTTTATAAGGGATTCATGACCAGCAATGTGTAGTTTCTCAAAACACTACCATCCAGGTCATTAAAGTAGAAAACATGATTAAAAACATACATTTAAAGTCTCACAAATCTATAACTCTTTCCATGGAATGGTATTACTGTTATGTGTGTAATCATCCACACATACACACAAAGATATCCCCAGAAACGGCATAAGCACTTGTGCAAACTAAACGTGAACTGTGCAAATGATTTCTCATACACAGGGGCACAAGATAAGAGTCTCCGAACACTTTAAAGGGATGAAACTTGGAATTAGATTTCACCAAAAAAAACAAAAAAAAAACAAGAATACTGCAAATGACATTTCAGTCGCATTCACTGCCATTCAATAGTTTAGAGTCTGTAATATGCTTTTGAAAGAAGTCTCTTCAGCTTCAGCAAGGCTGAAGTTATTTGATCAAAAATACAGTAAAAATTGTGAAATAATATTATTAATTAAAATAGCTGTTTTCTACACGAGTGTCTGTTAAACTATAATGTATTTCTGTGATGCTCCGCTGTATTTTCAGCATCATTCCTCCAGTTTTCAGTGTCACATGATCTTCAGAAATCATGAAAATATGATGATTTACTGCACAAGAAACATTTCAATAATTGTGCTGGCCAATATTTTTGTGGAAACAGTGATGCATTTAAATTTTTTTAAATAAAAATCTGTTGTAACATTATAAATGTCTTTACTGTCACTTTTGATCAATTTAATGCATCCTTGATGAACAAAAGTATTATTTAAAAAATATATATATATATACTGACCCCAAACATTAAAATGGCAGCGTGTTATATCAGAATACTGTTTAATGAAGACTGCTAGAGTTGCATAATAGAAACGCTGAACTAATGAGTTAATATTATATGCAAAAAGGACATAATATGTGCATGAGAGCTAAACGCTGTAATGCAGACTGATTTATTTTCCCTCATTTCTCAGATCCTGTTCAAATAATCGTTTTAAATTCATCTAGATATTCTCTTCCACGTTCATGAAAGCTATACCTGCATGAAAATGTAAAAAATCTGTGTGAGAAGAATACATAAGAAGACCTTTAATAATCTTCAAAATATAGAAGATAAATGTGTTGCAGTTAAAGGGATAGTTCATTATTTACTCTCCCTGTATAAATGCTACTGGTCTCAGCGGACACACAAAATATGACAAAATATGAATAGTTTAAGAACTAAAATGCATTTTCCTTTTTACACAAAAACTTTTAATCTCCAAATTAAAAAAAGCATGAAGGTTGGGGTTGGGTGAACAATCACTTTAAAGGAATCGTTCAGGTTAAAAATGAAAATTTGCTGAAAATGTTCTCACCCTCGGGCCATGCAATACAATCTGCAGATGGGATTGTTTATTCATCAGTTTTGGAGAAAAGTACAGTAGCATTGCATCAGTGTCTGATCAATGGATGCTCTGCAGTGAATGGGTGCCGTCAGAATGAGAGTCCAAACAGCTGATAAAAACATCACAATAATCCACACCGCTCCAGTTCATCAGTTAACATCTGGAGACGACAAAAGAAACTTCAAACCAATGCTTCCAGCTAAAATACAAATCCATACTCCATTATAAAACATTTCACCTGGAGAAAAAGTGGTCTGAATCAGGAGAGAAATCTGCACAGATCAAGCACTCTTTACAAGCCCAAACATCTCTAATCAAATCTGTGGCTAGGTTTTGATGTGAGCCACAACAGGAGATGGACGTTTTCACTGGAGGAAGCGTTATTATGGAGATGTTATTATTTTAGAAAACATCTTAATGCTGGATTTGTCTCATCTTTTGTCTTCTCAAGACATTAACTGATGGACTGGAGTGCTGTGGATTATTGTGATGTTTTTATCAGACTCTCATTCTGACGGCACCCATTCACTGCAGAGCATCCACTGATGAGACACTGATGCAATGCTACATTTCTCCAAATCTGATGAAGAAACAAACTCATCCTTATCTTGGAAGGCGCTAACGGTGAGCACATATTCAGCAAATGTATATTTTTAGGTAAACTATTCCTTTAATATACTATACTGGAAATATAACAACAACAAAAACCCCTTGACATCTTTCATATATCAGATGTGTGATGCTTACGGCCCT